>NW_013669293.1:110900-112821 GCF_000517525.1 Limulus polyphemus
GTATATTGATGAATTTTCCACAGGTATGTGAGTAGAATGGACTCTCGACGTTTGTGGTTGAGGTTGAGTGTGGGAGACTTAGGTTCTCTCACTAGTAGGTCAGTCACCATGTGTATTAACATTTCCACCCATTCTGTCAATACTGACACAGAGTGCTTCAAGCTTGCCACATCAGACTCGCTGACTTTTACCTTAGTGACATATGTATTTTCAAACACTAGTTAACTTATATTTAACTTAAATTATTGCTAAGTTAATCACTCGATACCAAATTGAAAAAAAATCAAAAGCCACAATTCAACTTCTATGAAAAAGGTCTCTGGTCGAACGCTAATGTAAGGGTCTAAAATAAACACATCACAACAATCATGGTTGAACAAAAAAATAAAGAAAAATAAAATAAAATTGTAACAACACTTGGAATAAACATTATCACTTACTAAAAGTACAGTTAATAAAAATGTGCCCCGGCCAGGGCTTAACACTAATGTTTAAGGAACAATATATTATAAATATCAATATTATTTCAAATAATGGAACCAGGAAAAGAACCAGAAAGAAAAACCTAATTCTAAAAGAATACAGCAACACATTTTGATATTAACAACAATAATGAGTGATAAACAAAAATAATTCACTAACTGTATCGTTCATTAACTATCTCGACTCTCTCTCTCTCTTAGTGAAGCTTCTGGCAGGATATTTATTCACTGAGTAGGTCACGAGAATACACCTCATGTAGTCATAAATTTATATAATCTTCTGCTACTAGTATTAGTATTAGTACCAGTCACCACTAGGGAAGCTGGTGTCAGTTTCATCATACATGTACATAAGTGCATATTTACTCAAAACATGAATGGTTAGCTAAAAGGTGAGTTAGCGTTTTAATGCAACTAAAAATTCATAGATAAACTAAACAGTAGAAGAAAATAATAAATGCACGACAAAACACAATCATAACCATAAAACATATAATTTTCTATTTCACAAACTTGCCATTAAACATAAAATTCCAATTGACATAAAATTATCCTAAACTAAAATTATCATTAAATGAAAATTACTTAGAATCACACAATACCGAGTTCATTTATAAAATAACGTGCAATAACTATCCATAATTCTACATCAGATAAACTGGAAGAAAATTAGAAACCAGATTCACTGAACATAATAAAAACCCTCTCATGATTACCACCATTGAAACTAAGAAAAATAACACAGCACCCCTATACAAAACACTAGTTTTAAACAAAGAACCAAACATATTGCTATAAGCTCTGAATAAAGGAAACTATTTTCATTGAACAAAATGGTTTCACCCTAAACCAACACCCCGGGGTACCAAGATACCTATACTGGGCTGTGAAGTAATCTCAAGTCATGTGACCTTTTTGTTTCATACTGTATATATATATTCATGGGTCTCTGTAAACGACTTGTACCTGAGGATGGTATAATCTTGTCGAAACTTCGTACATCTATAACAGTTTTTCATTACCCAGTCAAGCAGTTTACAAAATTTCTAAAAAGTCGGTTCCTCGTCATCAAATTTAAGTTCTAGAACGCTGGTGGGGTATACGTGTAGTTCGAGAGTTAGATATAGACTTCTTGATTGTGAGTTTAGCGATAAAGAGCATATAGGGACGATTTTTAAAGAGAAATTATTACAGATAATAGATCTAGATCTAGTAAACATTATTGGCCTAATGTAGTGGTTTGTAATTGTATTGGCTGATTGTAAATCATGTCTTACACCAATTAATGAACTAGACTTTAGGTGTAATTGCAGTTATAACTTTATTTCTAGACCCTAGGTCCATCATCATACAAATTGTAGCCTATATTGTAAACATACTTAGACCCATACTAACTATTAAACTAGGCATTGCACTGGGACAGATCTAATGACTAATTC
>NW_013669294.1:0-15258 GCF_000517525.1 Limulus polyphemus
TATATATATATTAAAGTAAGTATATATATATATATATATATATATATATATAGGAGTATTGGGTAGATGAGCTATAATTAGTTGTAAGGATGGGTGATTTACCCAGCACTTGGCATCTAATAAAGTTCCTGTGAAAACAGAAAATTGTATTGGCTAAATACAAGTTTAGAAAAAAAAAAAAGACTGACAGTAGTTTTTATTTATTTCTTAACATTTTGCCTTATTATATTCTATTGTAATTTATAGCTGGACAGAAAAGTAATGTGATTGGGGTAGCTTTTAACCCTAGAATTACTGGTATGATCTATATGGTTCAAATCAGATTTTTAAGGAAATTTTTGTAAAATATTTATACACCAATTGGCTATTGATCAATAAATTTGTTGGTTACAAGATCTTTACTAATACAAGTAACACAAAAAATTGTAAATAAAAATTTTGTCAAAACTGCAATTAATATAAATAATTACTCTTGGATCTCCTTATGTATTTTACATAGTAAACAAATGTTTCACCACACTTTTTGGGTAGTTCTTTATACTAAGTGTTGTAACAAGCAAAAACATAAAATTATTCTATAGCAAATATTTTGTGGATCCCACCAGTAATGAATGGTAAGTAAACAAGTCAGTACTTACAGGTTTAATAAGCACAAATAGACCATAAAAAACTTTAGAAACCCTTGCTGGTGAGCATACAAAAGCACAATCTGAATCAAAATACAATAAAACATTTAGGAAATGTTTAGTGACCAATACCTCACAATTTACTAATGACAACATAATTCTCAACATACAACAATTATTTACAAAAATGTGAAAAGTCCTATTATTTGTGCACAACACTTAACAATTCATGCTTTACTGCACCAACTGATAGCATTCCATGATGTTGAATATTCCATATTTGAAACTCAAACAAACAGTGTACTGACAGAAATATTTCATGTTTGAATTTTACAAGTTAGAGGCATTATAAAAATGTTTTTATTACTAATACTTCAAACTGAAATACGTTTTTAAAATAAATTTGCTAAACAATAACAAAAAAAAACCCTCACAGCTTATGATGAATATTATAATAAACGTCTGGGTTTGCTCTATTGCCTAATGGTGTTTAACAGACTGAAAAAACAGGAAAAGAACATACAGTTTACAACTGACTTGTATCATTTACAATAAGGTTTTTTGTGAATAATACCTCTGTGAATTGTTATTTGTTTTTAATGTTGAAGTCTTTAAATGTTTTTCATTACAAATTATATACCTATAATTTTTAAATTTATTTGGTTGAGCATCATAACAAGTGTATAACATACATCTTGAACTTCAGTAAGTGTCTTAATCTTAAGAAGTACAGAGTTCAAAAAATTTTATTTTCACAAACTTTGTTGATTTATATTTCAACAATCTCCATGAAGTATCAGATATGCGAATAAAAGTTAAACACACATCAAAATCAACTAGAAAAAACAAGAGCAAAATAGATGGAGAATTACAAAGGAAAATTTCATGAAACTCACGTTTGAGCTGTGCTATTTCATGACATGGGTGATCACTTACAAAGTGGATGCCAGTGAGGTTTAATTCTGTTATATTCCAACACATTTTAAAGAGATGGTTCATCTGGTTCCTTGTCTGTCAAACAAAAACCCATAGAAAATAAATGAAATGTTAACACTTTCTTAATCTGAAAATGTATTTCTGACAGGTACTCACCTCCGTACACAGAATTGCTACTTCCCTCACACATTTGCCTATGAGATTTGCATACCACTATCCTTGAGCTAACTCTCACCTAAAATTCATGTTTTACGTGATTTGCACTGGTGCATAATGACATAATCATGTGACAATAGCCCTCCACTAATAGGAGGGCAACACAACCTCCATGTGCAGTAACTCCCCCTATACAATTGTACTACAGATAACTTCATTCTTAGACAAGGTAAGAACAAATAGGTGTGCCAGAAGTGAAGAGGAAGGGTGGGAATGTGCGAGGAGGTGAGTATCTAATGGAAATACATTTTCAGATCAGCAAAATATTAATTTGCACAACAATACCTCACCACCACAAACAGAATTGCTAGAATCTCGTGTTGAATTGCTGGAGGGACTGGTGCAAATTTCAAATCTAGATGAGCTCCCTTCAGAAAGTGCCCAAAATGGAAAGCCCTTGAAGTGTGACACCAGCTGGCACAGATTTCATAGGGACTCACCCATAAGAGACTGCATTTTATCTTGACCAAGATATACTCTTCTTCACAGAATGAAAAAGAGGGAAAGGCGAAGGAGTCTAAAGTGTCACAGGGATGGGCAGAATGTGATGACGACCAACTGAGCACCTGCATACAAGCGGTTGGCAAGCCACTATGTGTAGTGCAGTTAGGATGTGATCAGACCATACAGTTTGTACTAACCTTGACTCTGGCTGCAATAGGAGACTATGTTAGCTGTTTAAGGGGTGACCCCTCCTATAATAACAGTGTCACCACCACCCTACTTCTCACTGTATTGTGCTAAACTCAACAAGTGAAGATTCTCCATGTTCTACCACCCCAGTAGATAGAAACTGGTAAGTGGCAAGTGTCTCCAGTGCTCAACTTGAAGAAGGGTGGGAATTTGCATTGGGGAGACCTGGGAAAATTCTCAGATTATCATCAGATGCCTGCCAAAAATGTATTGTATTAGAGACAGTGTAATAAATGATCGCAAAACCCTATTTTTAAAAGCCAGCAAGTGCATAAGCCAAAGAAGAGGGCAGATACTTCACTGATGCTGACTTTTTCCATGATAATCCATGGAAGTGGTAAAGTCTGGATTTACAATTGAGTAAATACATATACCACGAGAATACCTCTAATGCTCTTATGGAATACCCCATCTCAACAGTGGGCACTGGTAGAACCAGGACAGATGGATTGAGCACTTTCCAGTACCCCTGGCCCAATGCAGGTTTTGGGAAATAAGTATACTCTCAGAAACAACATCAGCCACCTGACAGGATTATTTCAGGTGGAAAGGGAGAAAAAGAAATATACTTACCCTTCTCTAAGGCAGTGTATGAATTGAAATACAGTGACTGGAGGAATATAAAATCCAATAGGAAACAAAACAGCCAGAGAATGAAGATAATGAATGAGTGCATAGTCATCTACATGCAAGTCTGAAGGATCTTGTCAAAGGAGTGGCATAAATGATATGCAAGAGAGTGAGACAGGTGATGACAGTGACGCAATGAAGGGTAAAAAAAACATGTGAGCATTGACATCCTGTGAAGAATACACCAAAAAGTTGGCAGACCCTTCAAGTAAGGGTAGAAGGCAAAATGTCCCTGGCTGAAAAGGGGTCCCAATAAAAAAGAAATGATGACAGGAACTTCAAAAGGAAATGTACATGTAAAATAACACCAAAGTGCTCAAACTGGACACAGAAGATAATCTGGGTCCAAGTGAGCAGAAGTGAGAAATAGAAGGAAGAGAGATTAGAGAGAAAGTATTAAGTCATCAAAAAATTAATGTTGTGTTTTGGAACACTTCATTAACCACCCCCCAAAAAACATACATCACTTATAATAGTTAAACGAACCACCTAACCGTCACGTTAGTGTAGCCTATCTAATGTGTAAAGTTGAGTATAGTCTAATCCCTTATAGTGATGGCACATGACGAGACACACATTCAGCATGTAATGCTGTTTGAATACAAGAAGGGAAACAATGCCTCTGTAGCTACAAAGAATATCAAAGAAGTTTATGGAAATGTTTTGAATGTTCATAAGTGTCAACAATGGTTCAGCAAATTTCATTCAGGTGACTTTAGCCTTAAAAAGTGTGGTGGTAGGGGCCGACATGTTGGAATTGATGTTCTGAAGATGCTTGTTGAGTCTACCCTAACCCAAGGCAACACACTCAAGAAATGGTCCTGAAATTGCATGTCTCTCATGAAACAATACGTAAACATCTAATAAATATGGGAAAACTCCATAAATAAAGTGTCTGGGTGCCTCACGAACTCTCTGATGATCATTGTTTCCAATGTGTGAGCATCGCTTCGTTTCTTCTGGCACATAGTGCGCATGAACCATTTTTGGACAGAATTGTCACCAATGATGAAAAATGAATTCTCTATGCGAATATTAAACACCAAAAACAATGGCTCAGTCCTAGATAAAAACCACTTCCGACCCCAAAACCTAGACTCCATCTGTAGAAAGTGATGCTTTGCCTTTGGTGGCACATCAAAAAAGTAATTCATTTTGAACTCCTCAATCCACAGCAAACTGTCAATGCAGAGATCTACAGTCAGAAACTGGAATGTTTAAATAAAGCCCTTCATCAGAAATTCCCTTCACTCATCAATAGGAAAGGTGTTCTTCTTCTCCACGATAACGTCCACATTTGATGCAACACAAGATTATGGAGTTGGGTTGCAAAGTTCTTCCCCACCCACCATATTCTCCAGATAAGGCGCCATCAGAATACCATCTTTTTCATTTGCTGCAGTACCATCTTAAGGGGAAAATGTATGCAAATGTGGAAGGTGTAAAGAGACATCCACATATTTTTTTTGCTTCAAAGCCAAGTGATTTCTTTAATCAGGGCATTAACAGCCTGATTATAGGATGGAAAAGCATCATTTATAAGAATGAAGATATTTCATTTAATAAATGTTTTGTTTTGATATACAAGTTGTTCAGGTTTTTTCATATTAAAAAAAAGCGAAATTAATTTCTTGACAACCTAACATTATCTACAAGTACATGAAACATGACAGACTATTGTGGAATGCTTTGAATTTCTAATTGATTAAAACTAGTATAGAGGGTTGAGAATGTTATATTAAAACAATTTTGAATATGCAAATAAACAAGTCATGTGACAACCACAACTGATATAAAGTCAAGGTGGTATGGAATGTATCAGAACTACATTTTGACGTTGTTTAGCATTTCATAGGTAGTGCAATGCTACAAACAACTGATTGCATTTAGTAAGCATATTCATGTACTAAGAACATAAAAATGTGTTCAGATTGGAGTTAAAAATTCCTATATGGGTACTGAAAAAAAACATGGGGATTTGTGTTAATTTGAGGTACCATGACCATCCAGAAATAGACCTGAAACATATCATATCCCAGCTTGAGAAGCAAATTATAACATCTTGTAACATGTGAGAATCCACGAACACAAAGGCCAGTGGCAAAAGCTGTTCATCATGCCCCAGGCAACAGTACACAACATAATCAAGAAGGATTTCCATCTTGAAAAATGACATAAGTCACATGTAAACAAATTATTTTCATGACATCCATGAAAGAAAGGCCAACTGTAAAAACTATAAGAAGAGTATGTAACTGAGGAAAAATGGCAGTACATGGTGACACTCAATGGAGCATATGTGTACCCTGACAACTTTAACAAGTCTTGTGCCTTTTTTTTTACTGGTTAATAAGTGAAAGACTTTCTAAACTTAGTAAATGGCATGTCATAAAACCTTGTCGAAGGGATTCATTACCATCACTGGATACTGCACAAGGGAAGTTAGGTATTAAAAGAGTATACAAAAGTGAACTCTTCTTACTCTCAGATCAATGTTTTGGACCCTTTGTACCATATAGAAATTTTGGCTTACATGGAAACAAAGCACACAAGTTTTGTATTTATCAGGTAGGACTTCCACTCATAACTCCCATATCTCAAGCAGCTAGAGAATAAGATGGGTATTCATGCTATTCCATACAAAGATGAACTGGTCAAGTCATCAGATGCAGTGCCTGTCAATTTCTGTACGATTGGACGGTTGAAAAGACCACTGGGAAATTGTTGTCCTTGTAAAGTATATGGATTATGTAAAGCATCAGTGAGAAGTGGTATGCTTTGGACATGAAAGCCTCATGATGGAGTTTTTTTCCAAATAGAAATCATGCTGTAGGGCTATTGTTAAGATGCACAGTTGTCAGACAGAGAATGACTGAATGTGGTGACATGTACTGTAAAGACACAGTCAGGCTTCAAAATTATTTTGATATAATGTAATCAACACTATATATTATACTTTGTGCTAAATAAACTTGCCAATTAGTACAACAGTTAAGGTTTTAGATGAGCAGTTCATAAAACAAACAATAAATTTGTGTAACTTATTTCTACATGTAACTCCCACACAAGATCAGTTTCTTTCTCCACAACTGAAGTTAGTTATAAAGTTTCTCAAAAAAACATTGGCATTCTCTTAATTAAAATGTTTATTGTTAACATCTTTGTGTCCTACCTCACATGCTGTTATGGTATCTGCACCACATTTAACAGCCATCATAGAAAGCAGTCCTGTTCCAGTTCCAATGTCAAGCACCTTTGCTTTCTGACCCAGACTTTTGATTGTATTAACTGCTTTAGTGAGAGCAGCAAAGTATTTTTGGTTCTGAGAAAAAGACAACAGTATATATTACTGAAAGCTATAAAAAAGATGTCATTACAATAATAATAAACAATGTTTTTTTTATTTCTATATTTTAACACTCTGCCTTAAGTAACATGTAAATACTGAGATTTTCATTTAAAAAATTTAACATGTAAAGAATATTGATTAAACTTTCACAATAAACTGAATTACAATTGTAATTTTAATTATTTTATAGCTTTCTTTATGCAAAACATTTTTTTTTACAGTTTGCAACATACAAGTATACAAGAAGAATGGTCAGCACTTTGAAAAAGTATTTTAGTCTAAAACATATAAATTTCTGCAAATCTTACTTTTTGCAAGTTCTGTACATTTCATGTTAATGTGAACTAATGTACATTACTTATTGCTGTATATCAACTTTAACTACTGATTACAGCAAGCTATTTGCTTAGGATGACACTAAAATTCAACTTGGTATTGGTAATGACTGTTGCTAATTAAATAAACTTTTCATATATTCTTACTTGTAAAAATTAGAAGATATTATTTTCCTATGCTGAAAATATATTTCCCAATAGGTACTTACCTCCCCTCACATGTACAGCTATTCTTGTTCAGTGCTGCATTCTATATGTAAACATTTTTTTCACATGCCACAAGCCTTAAACTCCTACATACCTTACGATCAACATGGTTCAACTGCATCTTGCATGTAAATCATCCTGCGACAACCCTCCACCAATGGGAGTTCGACACGCCTTCCCGACACATGTGACTCGACTCCCTCTATTCAATTTTACTGAACCACCACTTTCAGATTAGTCAGAAAAGAACTCCCCGGTTTTCAGTAGGGAGTAAGGGTGGGAAGTGTGAGAGGAGGGAGGTTAAAACCCATAGGAAATATATTTTCAGTATAGGAAAATAATAACTTCTGATGCAGTACACTGTATGATCCCCATTGGGAGAGGAACATACATGGGGGACTGCACCACTTCTTCACCATGTATACTCTGTGCCCAGTATGGAAATAGGTGTCACATACACAGGCAGAAAGTGAGAGGAGCACAACCAAAAAGAAGAAAGAAACCGGGTGGGTTCGAATCTGAACCACAATATATTGGAATCTCAATCCTGGTGAAGAAAGACAGTAGAAGAACCATCTACAGACAGGAATATGGGGAAATTTAAAGTGGATGTGCTCCAAGGAGTAGAGTGGCTAGGGTGCAATGGACCATATGCAGCTGGTCAACTCCAGTCTAAAACCAAGCGGTATTGGGATTACAACTTCCAACTCATGGTAGGAGGAGGGTCCACGCTGTATTCATCTTAAACTGAGTAGAATGGAATTATATACATGTCAAACCAATCTACTAAATGGGGCAGATGTGTGAAAATACACACCTGGGAATCAGACATCTGAATGACAGTACAAAAGGGTGTGCAAATGTGGTGGTTCACATCAAACCAAATTCAAACTGACTGGAACTCCTCAGTGCAACAGCAGCCTCAGGCAGGGTAAAAGCTCTGAGGCAGAGTGCTAGAGGGAGAACCTTTACCCAAACAACATCATTCTCCAGACAGGACTGCACAGAAGTTGGAGCCCATGTGTACACAACAACCTCTGGGACCCACCACATGGAGGTGGAGAATACGAGGCAAAACTGCAGTTAGGATGAAGAATCACAACCAACACATGTGAGGATTTATGTTGATTGGTCCAGCTCTAATACCAAAAACACTCACTTGGAACTAATATCCAGGTGATGGTAGGAGGAGAGGTCCCAATTGAAGCTGTGAACTGCAATGTGACGAATCTACTCCAAAGCAACATCATTCTCTGGATAGGGCTGCACAAAAGTTGAAGCACAACGCTAACTTCCAGGTCCTACCACACGGAAGTGGATCGCCTCTACAAAATATATGCAACCTCACCTTCTGGTTAGAACCGCAGAGAAGCTGCGCACAACATCAACCTCCAGGACCCAACACATAGAGGCAAAGCACATTATTGGAAGATCAGATGCCATCTACACCAGCAGAACACCACAACCCTAATCTCTACTGAATGGAAATTATCACATTCAGGAGGATACCTCCATGGTCCACTACCCCAGTGCTGGAAAGTAGCAAGGACTCCCATACTCCACTAGAAGAACGGGGTGGGGTGGGGTGATAAGACATAGTGGAGAGTCTGGAGGAATATCAACACCAAAAACAGTGCAACGGGTGATCACAAAAACCCTATATTGAAAAGCAGACTGCCCCTGATTTATTCAATCGAAGGGATGGACACTCATCCTCTTCTGCTTTACCCATGTAAGTCCATAAGTTTGTACAGTCTGGAATGGGCACATTAACCCTTTCGCGATGGGCTTGGTGTATAATACACGAGTTCGGATACACATTTGCACATGTTAGGTATTTATACTATAATTTTTAATGCTGCAAGTGTATCTTCACAAAATTTGGTAGACTTTTAGTAATGATTCCAAGTCTTTTGTACACAAAAAATCAGATTTTTTAATGAAGTATTTTTACTAAAGATTTGTTTGTGAAAATATCAATTCTGTTTACTAGTCCAAGTGTGAAGTGATATTCTTGTCATGATTAAAAACTATTCTACATCCCAAAAATATCAAATATTCTGTGTAAAATCTAAAACTTCCTAATTACATTTCAAACATTTGTTTTCAGTAACACTTTATATTCTGTTATTTTCTCTACCATAACTATACAAGGTCTGTCAATTTGCCTGACCTCATAACCAGCATAAAAAATTAGGAAATAAATATAATTTCTTTTTTATTCTTGAATGACTATAACATGAAAACACAAATGTTTAGCCTAAAAGCTCAAATTTGGCTGTGTTTTAGTGGACTGGTATTTTGTAAAATACATTCACATTTCAATTATTATACATTATATATGCATATAGATTATTACTATTTACAAACTAGACCTTAAACTTATTTTTCTTAAAACATAGAGCAGTAAATGAAGAAATAAAGTAAACAATTATCTCTTCTTGTTACGACCCTTGTACTCGGTTGCTGCTTCTCATAGCTTGTTAAGCCTTAAGAAATTTCACACGTGGAGTATGTAAAACGAAAAAAATTTTTTTTTAGGTTTTATATATACATTTGAATAATCAAAAAATCATAAATTAGTAAATCAATACCATAGAATTCCATTATAATTTATCAAATTTAGTAACTAAGCTGTATTTCAGTCTAAAAAAATATTAAATTTTGAGCAGACTGAAGACACAACCTACCTCCTTGAAATCTTGTTTCAAAAGAATGAGATGGCATCCTAACACATGAAAATGGCCGAGAAAGCCACTAGGAGGACATTTTTAGCTTTCGATTGGTTATTTACATGTCATATACACAAAGGACACATATATAAGGGACCATTTCCAAAAATTGAAAGAGGTGAGTGGGGCCCATTGTGTTTGATTCAGTACATGAGCAATATCTTAGCAAATAGAAAAGATAGGAGGTTCTTATTTTATATTCTAGCTTGTTAATATTGGTAATTTGAGTTCCTAATTCGTACAAAACTATATACTTCGTATTTTGACATCACAAACATCTAATTTGAACCAGTGCTGCATTGAACATACCATGCGACACACAAAAATCGATGTTTAAGTTTTTTAATATTTACTTTTAAATTAAGAAATTGAATAGTGTATAATACTAAAATTTGAATTATAATCTACAGTTTGATACCAAACTTATTGATATAAATTCATAAAATAATAGTTCAATAAAAGTTTCAATGCAAGTCAACAAACATGATGACATGACCTTTGACCTATAGCAATAAGGTCAATGAAGCAAATATATTGTGAGGAAAAGCCTACTAGCAGTCTTGTGGAACACCCCATCTCAACAGTGTGCATTACTGGCCATGGGTTTACATCTTGGCAATACTGTGCAGAGTTGAGATATAGGAAGCATACCTGGACAGGCAATACTCGCCACTGAACAGGATCCACATCCTAAATAGGATACGCCCCTGGAGGGAGAAATATATATACATAGAAAAAAAACTTACCCAGCCACAGCCACACCAAAGTCTGAAAGATGGTAATAGGTGGAAGGCGATACCCCGATGAGGAAGAAACAACTACCCAATGAAGATAGTGGGAGTTAAACATATGGGGTGTAGGCCACATGCATGACTGAAGAATTTCCTCCCATGGACAATGGAGGTGACACTCCAGAAAAAAGGGAAGGTCCCTGATTTTATGCAAAGACATCTGGAACAGAATTTTATGAGAAAGAGACAGGGAGGAATAGACCAATTGAAGTAGCTGATGATCCCAAATCGTAAAAGTAGTGGGAGAAAGGTCACATACAGATGAACTGTGCCAACAAATGAAATGGTGAAAATGGAAACCTCTAAAGGAGGCCATGCAGGCAATGGAACAACGAAGAACACATACTGGACATAGAAGTTTATCTGGAGCAGATTGGGAAAAAAGTGAGAAATGGATGGACGAGAACCAAAGAAGGAAGAATGGCTCTCATAAGCTGCCAAAGCTTTGAGTAGGAAAGATCAATCCGAAGAACAACATGACAAAGAGATCATATAATCTGGAAGGAATGTAAATGGAACTGGCAGGTCCAGTTCTGATTGATAAAATTCACTGCAAGGGCCTGAGGATGAAGAACCAGAGATCAAAAAAGAGGTAGCTTGGTGTTGGAGTAAAGTAGCAAAAACATCAAAATGAGGAGTACCCCATTGCTTGCATAGCTACCTAAGAACCTGAGGGACAAGAATCCACTCCGTGGGATAAACCTGGTCAGGTCCTAAAAAATGATCTGCTACAAAATGAAAAGCACCCGGAGCATGACATGCAAGGACATTTATCCACAGAGTGTGGGGCCCAATAAAGGAGATCCTATGTTTGACCACAAAGGAAACAGGAACAGGTGCCCCCCTAAGGATTGAAATAGGCCACAATGGTGGTATAGTCAGAATGTAGCATGACATGTTATTACAGTACCAGAGAGAGAAAATGTACCAAAGCACATCATACCGCCATAAGCTCCAAGATGGACCCACACTCCTCAACCTTGGAGGAAAGCATTTGTGATTTGATGGAAATCCAGACGAGGTGGAGAAAGCGGTATTCCCTTCTTTGTGCTCTCTTTGTTCAACCACCAATGCAGATAGTCTGCAAGGGAAGGAAAAAGGACAACTGGGGAGTCCAAGTGATCACAAACAAGATTCAATAGGCCATGCAAAGTCCACTCCTGAGAATGCATATGTGCCCACCTGAAAGAAATAAGGGCTTCCATATAAGCTCAAGTCCTTAAAATCAAAAGAATATCTCATGCAGAAACTGAGGAAGCAGTAAATGCAAAGAGAACTGAAAGCATTATCAAATGGATAAGTGAAGAAGTTTGGGCCTGAATGAGGTGGGTGTTGAAAAATACAACCAAGTGGATAAGATAGTGGGTAAGCAAAAGGAAACTTCACCAACTTTAGAATCCAACCAACACAAGCTGCTACTGTCAGCAGCAGATGTGTGTGTTGAGAGGACTCCAGTTCAGAATGAGCTAACAGGAGTCAGTTGTCCATGTAGTAATGTAAACTAAACCTTAGAGCATGCAGAAGTTGGGCATCCAATAAAATATATCTGATGTTCAAGCAAGCCTGAAAGACCAAGAACAAAACTGATACATAACCACGTATTGGACAAACTGAAGATAACATCTGGATTGATGAGAAATATGATTATGGAAATCAACATTTGAGAAATCTATCTTGGTCATCCATAGTCCTGGAGAAAAAAAAAACCTGGGTGGAATAAAGGACTCCATGGGAAATTGGTGAATATTCAGAAATTGGTTGAGACACAACAGATGGATCAGAGGACAAAGAAACTGGAGTAAAATCCTAGAGGAGATTGGTTGACAGGCTTGATAGTGCTCTGTGATAGAAGGGTCAGCACAACTGTGGATAGACCCAGACAAGTAGCTGGATCCCAAGTTAATGGGGAGAAAATTAGTACAGGAGAAATAGTGAGGAGGAAAGGAAAAAGGATGAAAAATCCTTCTGACAAAACTTAGATCACCCGATAATCGGTAGTGAATAACTACCAGGGGGGAACAATGTCAGCAAAACGTGCCCCCACCAGACTGGAAACCCTCTGATAGTCACTGAAACAGCTGGCAAAGATGAACCTGACATCAAGACACAGTGAAATTTTTAAATCTCTAATAGTAGGAACTACCACAGAGTCCACAGATTGGCAAAAGTGACTCCAACTGCTGGGAGTTGAGAAAGGGTTGATCAGCTTGCCAATAAGCCATGGAGGATGAGGCATGCTAACACCAGCCCTGAACTGAGAAACAAAATGCTCACCATAATCCCTGATGTCAAAGAAAAGAGGAAAAACAAGGAACTTTAATGATGGGTGTCATGTAAAAAAAAAGAAGGAACAGTATCATATCAAAATGGTGAAAATGAGAAAATGGAACACACCTGAGAAAGCATATCAAAAAGGCAGAGTTAGGTTTATTAGATTTCACAGGAGATACATGGGAAGGTATGGCTTAGCTAGGAGGAGGAAAAAAAAGGCTGTCAAAATCCTCCTTGTCATGAACAGGTTTGGACAATGCAGGAAGAACCCGAACATTGTTGGGAGAAAAGGGATGACTCATAATGATCAATCTCCCTGACAAATGATAGCCAAAAAAATCTTCAGTCAAGACCCCCAGACCTGAGGCCAGTAATGGCATTTGAAGTAGCAGTAACATCAGAAGTTGTAGAACATAAACTTAAGAATTCATCTTAAACTGTGAAGAAACAGAAAATGAGAAAAAGAAAATCAATGAACATGGGTAAGTTATAATGGCAAACCACTACAGAAAAAAACTAACTGTAGTAAATAAATAAATCAAGTAAATCACTACTTCATAAAAAAATAAATAATATTAACACGTGAAAAGAGCACAATTGAAAAATGCCTGCACTCGATCACTGCCTAACAAGAAGGAAGTCTGACAGAGGAAGTCAGATGCATCAGGAGGGTGTGTCACACTTCTATTGGTGGAGGGTTGTCGCATGATGATTTACATGCGAGGCATAGTTGAAACACATTGATCATGGGGTATGTGAGAGTTCAAGGGTTGTGGCATGTTAAGAAATGTTTGCATATAGAGGGCAGCACTGAACTAGAATAGCTATACACGTGAGAAGAGGTAATGGACCTTATTGGAATTCATAGTTTCATCAGTTGGGCACCCTCACTGATAATAGTTTCAGCCATAATACCAATAATAACTCATGAGGGGCTTGGCCAGCTTAGAATATTTAGGTTAGTCCTAAATACATATACTATTTAATGTATCTAGTTTTATTTGTACTCTTCTACTTTCATTATAAAGAGTACAAATAAAACTAGATACATTAAATATTTCAGCCAATACTGTTACTGAAAGTAACTACAAATAAATAATACATAGTGCTTTGCTTTTAGTTTAAGTAAATACAAATACAACAGAAGAATATGCATCGAAATCACAAGTACAGTACAGTAGTCATAGCATTTTTATGTTCTACATAACTCAGATGTAAATTCATAATCAAATACATTGAATACGACATTGTAGGACTTATGAGCCAAGATCATTACTACTTTCTTTAATATTAATTTCTTTAATTAATGAAGTGAAATTAATCACTTTGCAAAAAATTCTTTTTAAACCTTTTACTGCAGCTGGGACATATTTCCTTCTGTACTTGAAAATACATATCCCAGCCACAATGAATGGGTTAGTACTTGGTTAGTAATTATTTAAAATCCAAATAAGCTGCCAAAATATTACTAATCACATTGTCTAATATTTAAAATGGTTTATTCTGCAAAAAATTGTTTTTAAACTATCATTACTTGGTTAGTAATTATTTCAGATATGATTAATTTGAAAGCAAAATATTTCCTGAAATTTTGGTAAAGCATAAAGTTACAATATTGCATAACATAAATAAAGTTATTTCACTTACTCGCTCTTTGTCATGTAACATATCTGCATAGCTTGACCTATGAATAACAGATAACAAAATTTTCCATTGGTCATCATTATTAATTTAATATTAAATTTTATAATGAGATGTGCAGAGAATGTACGAAAACATTAAAAATAAATAAAAACATTTAAATCACACAACTTACAGTTCAGTTAGTTTTTAATTATTTCTATGGCAAAATAAATATAATCATTTTCTCTAAAGTACGTGTATATTTAAGGAAATGTAAAATAAAATTTTAGT
Source organism: Limulus polyphemus (assembly GCF_000517525.1). Lineage (NCBI taxonomy): Eukaryota > Metazoa > Arthropoda > Merostomata > Xiphosura > Limulidae > Limulus > Limulus polyphemus. Next base: position 14,701 of record NW_013669294.1, read on the forward strand.
TGTATGTTATTATATTTGTATGATTCATTATCTTCCTCTTTTTTTTGGCAAAAGGAAAGTACTTTATGTACTTTTTTATTTTTTACCTTCATCAGTGAAATACTGAAAACATTAATACAGAAGTTGAACATTTCAGCCATGTTTGATGAGGAGCCCACTTTTAGAAAATAAAGTTTGGAGATGGCTTGAATGGGTAACATAACAATGTTTAGAAACAACAAGGGACCTGTTGGTCCACCTCAGCCATCTGATCCTCTAAACTAAAACTATTAAATAAATAAATTTGAAAAAAAAAATCTTAAAGCTAGTCCTTATCATTCATATACTTATCAAGCTTTCTCTTAAACTCACTTAAATTTACTGCCTCTACAAAATCTTAAAGCTAGTCCTTATCATTCATATACTTGTCAAGCTTTCTCTTAAACTCACTTAAATTTACTGCCTCTACAAAATCTTAAAGCTAGTCCTTATCATTCATATACTTGTCAAGCTTTCTCTTAAACTCACTTAAATTTACTGCCTCTACAAAATCTTAAAGCTAGTCCTTATCATTCATAT
>NW_013669294.1:15372-26358 GCF_000517525.1 Limulus polyphemus
TGAAAGAAGATGATGCATCAACACTATCAATTCCCTTTACAATCTGAAACACCTCAATCAGACCCTCCCCCCATAACTCTTCTTTTTTTTAGAAAAAATTTCAGATATCTTAACCTCTTCTGATATGATAACCTTCCAATCCTAGGCACCATTCTATTAACACTGCATTCTGTATCTAATCCCTTAGGGACTTTCAAGAAGTAGAATAAAATAGTTGTTGTTGTAAAACAATGGCTTACATAAATAGTGTTCTATCCACTATTATGTTTGTTGTATCCCAAGCAGCCTGATGATGAATGGATGGAGCAAAAAACTTCCTTGGCAACTGATACAGATAATTTAGTGTGGTTGGAATACTATTGTTATTATTATACTCTTCTAATTCTTAAAAAGTCCTGAGGGAATAGATATAGAATGCAGTGTTAAAGAATATAACAGGTCTAATACTAATGTTTATTGACAACTGAGTTAATTATAATCATGCTTTGCCAGCTTGTAAAAGGCATACACACCAGTATTTTGCCAATTACCAAAAGCACTTTCAGAGTCATAAGTTTTATTAAGTAAAGTTTTTATATTATACAGTATGTTTCACATCATATTACACTATACATCTGAAATGTTTTTTGTAAACAAGCATTGCTTTTATTTCTCTTCCTTCAACAATGTGAGATTGATGATTTGAATAACATAACATACCCAACCAGGAAAACAGCTAAATAAAAAAATAGTGTGAAATTAATTGAAAATTAATGTATACACAGAACATAGCATACAGACAATAAGGATCCATTTGGTTCTTCAAATATGTACCTGCACATACACTTTGGAGTTTTGAGAAAGGTAGAATTTTACATCCATCCTTTATTACCTCCACCACTAAAGCTAATGGATGTTATGTTTCACTCCTGTGTGTGTTTGTCAGCAAGATTTCTTGAAAATGGCTATATGGATTTGGATGAAACTTGGTATACAATTAGACTATGACACAACTTAGAAATGATTAGTTTTTGGAGGGTCAAAGTCACAACAAGGTCATGAAAATCCCCAAACTTCCTATCTGTTAACATGGAGACTGATTTTTCAGACTATTTTTGCTCTATAACTCAGTCAAAAATGATTGAATTTTGATGAAACTTGGTGGACATGTGTAGAATATTCTTCCTCAATGTCCTGCCAAAAATGTTCCATGTTTCCACTCAACTGAGTGCCCCCTCTAGAATTTCTTGAAACTATTGATTCTCCATTCATACTCATTTTAAGTACAACTTATTCCATAAAAATCATTCACTCTTAGGAAAATAAAACTGGAGCCTATCTAAATCTAAGACTTGCATCCTCTCACCCTGTCAACAGAATGCAGCACAAAGAAATCAGAGGTGTTTATCCTATTGATCCCCCATATAATATTGTAAACTACAGCATAATTACCTTCTACCCTTCTTTTTTAAGAGAAAATAAGTTAGAGATCTTAACTTCTCCCCATAAGATAACCTTCCATCCCCAGAATAATCCTAGTAGCCATCCCTGGAAGCCTTTCCAATAAGTCAATATCCTTTCTTAGACAAAGAATTAAAACTGTATGCAGGATTCGATGTGAGATCTAACTAGTGATTTCTATAAAGATACATTTATCTTTTCTGACTTATAATCAATATGTCTATAATCCATTCTAAAATTCTATTAGAAACAGAGCACTGCCTCAGTGGTTTAATTGACTTATCCACCACTATGTCATAACATTTAAGGACAACAAAGGGCATGTTAATCCATCTAGGCTATCTCATCCACTAAACTAAATACAATTCAAAGCCAGCCCTTATCATTTAAATATTTATGAAGCCTTCCCTTATACTTTAAATTTACTGTATCCACCACATCTGAAGGTATCCCACTCCAAATATCAACCACTCTGCTAAGAAGAATGAAACTGTCTTATCTGAAGAAGATTCTTACCTTGACAAAACTCATACTTGTGGCCCCTAGTCCTACCATTCTCACAATTAAGTATAAAAAAAGGATGATGCATTGCCACTATAATTATAAATTTCATTAACAATTTTAGACACTTCAATCATATCCCTTCTAACTTTTTGTTTTTCAAGAGAAAACAATTTCAGAGATCTTAACTTCTCTTCATATGAAACCTATCTATCCCAGAAATTACTCTCCTGTGAACCCTAACAATTCAATATCTTTCCTAAGGAAGGAGCCCAAAACTGAACACAATACTCTAAGTGAGGCCTAAACTGTGGCCGAGACAAAGAAAGTATAACTCTAGACTTGTAATCAATACTGTTGTACATACAACCTAAAAATCCCATTTGCTTTAAATGGCTTAAGATACCAATCAATCAGAACACCAAGATCCTGTTCTTCCATAATATTGTTAAGGTTATTTCCATCATAATTACACTTATAACTTAAATTATTATGATAACCCACGTGCTTTGCCTTGCCTTTATTATAATTAAAATTCATCTTTCATTTTTTTACCCCAACTCTTCAATAATCTAAATCATTTTGTAAAACAGTAACATCCTTCTCACAGCTAGCAACACCCAAAACCTTAATATTCATCAGAAAATTCAAGTTAGAAATATCCAAGCATTTAATGTCATCATGAAATTTAACTAATTTATCAATAACAATATCATTACAGTAAATATGGAAATGCAAAGACCCAAGCATAAATCCTCAAGGCACTCCACTACTAACAAGGTTCCAGTTTGACTGGACTCATTTAATACCAACTTTTTCTTTATTCAATCAACCATCTTATAATCTTACACTTAATATATAGACTTTTAACAACTCATACCATTATAATTTTCTTAACTTACCTTCTGTACAACACCTTATCAAAACCTTAATGGAAATCCAAATACATTGAGTACAAAACCTTTCCATTATCTATATAAGTAGTATCATCAAGAAAAGTTAATAGATTGGTAAGGCAAGGTTTTCAGAATAAACTATACTTGCAGTTGCTTCCTATACAGATAAGCTTTGATGTGATGATTCAAGAAAAGCATATTGAACACATTCTGTTGCACTCTGTCATTGTTCATTTGTTAAGTTTTTTGGTATGAATCATTTAAGCTATGAAGAAATATTCAAAAATTTTAAGTTGTGTGTTCTTGAGCATAGTACTAGTAGAAGAACTAGAGTTGAACTGATTCAGGTGTTTAAAATTCTTAGAGACTTGAGTTTTAGTTAAGGCAAAAAAAGAAAGACAACAAACCTCTAGTTATAAAAAATATATTTCTCTTACGATAACATTCTAATTACATTTTACATAACAATAAATGCGTCTGAGTACAAAAACAAACCTGGCAACTTCCTGATGGTAATCATAATTTTCATCTTGAATATCCCATTGACTTTTTCCTGTCAATGGATTAAATCGCTGTGTGAATATTGGTTTACTCATTGTAACTAATGCTGGTAATTGTAAACCAAAACCGAGAAAAGATCCTAATTTTAAGTAACACTTAAAAGTACGAGGAAAATAAAAATGAAATCGCCTGCACCTCACAAATATTTCTAAGGCGAGAAATGAATTTGCGTACCACATACAACTTTATACTTATAGAGAAAAGCATGGATGTTAAGCAAATTACCAAGAAACGGATATGCGGTACAATACGAAAAATACAAATGCGATAAAAAGACAGTATTGTAATTTTGAACAGTTAAGAAAGTGTAATTATGGAAATATATAAATAAAGTATAATGCACCATTAAGAATCTTAAAAATACTATGAATTTGTTATGACTTTGTTTTTAAATGAATCAGGTTTTCCATACACATCTAGCTCAAAATCATGCAGTTTCGCCAACTTTCGCGGGAAATCGAACAAATGTGAGCGAAAGCAGACGAAAAGCTGATTAGTTGGTCCTTAAGATTGTTTTCTTTGACACGTATTGATAGGATGATTTAATAATTTTTAACAGGATAAAACATATGTTGAGTAAATTTATTGAAAAAGAACGAACAAGTAAAATAATAAACGGGTGAGTAAATACATTATAGTAATGATAATAAATAATGTCATACAAAGTAGTAAGACTAACTTAATAAGTAACAGTAACACAGCTAATCAACACTCAATTACTGAGTCAGGAACATTAATCAGTAAATTGGTAAATGAAAAGAAAGAGACAAAAGCAGATTTGGGGTAAGTTTTCAAGTTGAAAATTATGTAAGATTAGTTTTGTTTTATTTTTAGATTTAGGCTAATTTCAAAGTTAAACATACTTGTTAGTTGTATACTGAGTTAAGCCTAACTTAACCTAGGCTAAAAGAAAAGTAATACAACTTACAACTCTCAGACTCATGTCAAATTGAGGAATAATAAAAGTCAAAATCCTGATCCTTACAAATGAATGTTTCATGGATTAACAATAAGAGTATATATTATTGTTCTTTCCATATTTTGAATTAAGGACACTTCGAATCTAGATTTCAGAGTAACCAAACTTACCCATAAACTTTATGATAAAGACAAGCAAATAACTTCAAGTTCAACTGTAAAGTGAAAACTGAAAGAGAAATTAAATAGCCCTTTGCAGTCATATACCTGTTTAATAAATTTTCAAATAAATAATTTAAACTAATGGTACAGCATATAGGATGGTGTTAAGCAAACATTAAACAATATTTTAAGTATAGTAAAAGAAATTGCATTTAACTTTTAAGAACAAGTAAGAGTAAAATGTAACATTTTAACAGAGTTAATTAATTTTGTTACATAAGTTATCTTTTTATAATTTTTATTCCTATTTAGATATTAAAGGTAATGTTTTGGATGTTAATAGAATGAAAGATTTGTTTTATTAGAGTGAAGTTTTCTCATTAGCTACCTATAATGTAAGATATTCTAATCTGATATATCACTTTAAATTTTAACACTGGAAAATAGCCTTTGCCTAATTATATTTTTGAAGAAGTAAAAATTTGTGTTGCAAAGCTTAACTTTGACTAATTAAATGTTTCCTATGGTATAGTTTATCTTAAAGCTGTGAGAAAGCTAAGTTAAAAATAATAAAAGGTAGTTGTGATTTTTGTTACATTTCAAAAACCCTTTGACAGTATGAAAAAATGTGATTGCTTTAAGATGGCTAATGTTATGAAAAAGAGAGTTTAGGAAAGAACTAGCCTATGAGTCTAATGTTGACAAAATGTTAGGATTTATTATCATAGGGTTAAATAACCAGTTATCAAGGCATTTTGAAAAATTGTCATTTAATAAACAATTCTGTATTTCATTTTACAAAGGGATTTTTATGTAACCAACTTATTTGAGCTTTTTAAAAAGTTTTTTTGCTATTTTTAACAAGACCAATCTTGTAGATTTGATTTATAATGACATTCTAAAAGAATGGTGTACATAAAGTATATTAGTAACCCAGATTTTTGTAGAATTAATGAATTAGAAATATGTTTAATGGTAGGAGAAAAAAAAAGTGATTATAAGATTCAGTTTTCCTATTGAAAAGGTGTGAGCAGTGGGTTTTCCGAGGGCTTTTGTTTTGAGACTTTTTCTGAATTCATTGATAACATTAAGATGTTATGAACACTTAAGAATATTTCCTTGACTGAAGAAGCCAGGAATGTAAAATGATGCAATTGGAACAATAAGAAATTTTACAGAAGTCTTATTGTTAGTATAAGAAAAATATTGGTACAATGGAAAAACAATAAATGTATAATATTTGTCATTTTCCAAAGCTCGAAGGTTGTGTGACAGGTATTTTGAATAGTTTCAAGTTTAGCCTCCCTCTTGACAACATATTAGATGAAAGCAGATGTTGATGATAGTGGAAGGGCAGCTGTGATTCACGCTGCTTTGATCAAATATAGAAAACCAACAAAGTAATATTTTATCAATACTTGTGTCATGATGAGTATTTTAAAGTGGATGTCAAATGTTTTTTGTTAAAGAAGCTTAAGATAATGAAATGTCGTTTTGAGCTAATAAAATACAATTTTGCATATGAAACAGCAAACTTTAATGTTTAAAATAACTAACTTATAGTCCTTGTTTTAACTCAAGTATTTTTATGAGTGTAGAGTTAAACTGAAAACATAGTATATGGTAGCTTCTTTGATCAAAATTAATGTAGATTTTGCATGTACAGTTTTTATATTTCATAAAGCTAAAATGTGATATATTTTTTGCTTTTAATAAAATAACCTTTTTAACATTCCCAAGTAATATCTTTTTATGTCCAAGTTTTTCTACTGTACCTGAGAACATAAAAAATGAGGTCAGAGAATGCCATTTTGCCAAACAAGAAGATACACATCCAGAAAAAGGCTAAAAAAACCAACAAAATGCTGTGAAATTTGAAATTGATAGAAAACAAGTATATATATATATAAAACAACATGCAGAGAGAAATTGGACCATTTAGTTATTCAAAGCTGTTCTTGCACATTTACTCTTGAAAAATGTAAACTTTTAAACTAATCCTTTAATTTTTCATAAAATCATCAATTCCCCTCTTATATTCTCGTTAACTGCATATCATTCTATAAAAATCAGTCACCTTCTTAGAAAAATAAAAATGTCTTAACTATAGCCTACCCTGTGTTCTCCAAATCTTAAGTTTGTGTCCTCATTCAGTTATCTTCAGAATATAGTACAAAGAAAACAGAAGGTCTTTCTCCTGTCAATCCTCCGAATAATCTTTTAAACTTCAATTAGATCGTTTATTAGCATTCTCCTCTCCAGAACAAGTAAAAAAGATCTTAACCTGTCCCTATAAGACAACCCTTCCATTCCTGGAATCATTCTAGTAGTCCATTATAAGTCAGTGTCTTTTCTTAGAGAGGCCTAGTTAGTGATTTGTATAGAAAGATAATAACCACTTTTTGCTTTAGTCAGCATTTCTGAAAATACTTTTAGATTTGCAACTGACAACAAAGCACTCATCAATTGCTTGAGTCACCTATCCTTCAATATGTCAAGTTTCTTTTTCTTCAGTCATGTTATTGAGTGGGTACCCATATGTATTAAATGTGTGATCCAAATGTATTACCTTCAATTACTATAATTAATGGGCATTCGCCTGCCAAATATTTGTCAAACTTATCGATTGATCCAAGTCTTTTTTTTAAGGCCTCTACATCCTCAATACAGCTAGAAATATCCAAGAGTTCAATGCCATTAATAAAGTTTGATAAATATGACTTTATCAGAATCATTAATGTAAATAAGAAAAACATAAAGGTCCAAACTCTGTCCTGTGAGGTTAAAATATAAGGCCAGTTTGACTGGACTATGTTAACAGAAACCTTTGTTTTCTTCTCCCACCCAAGCATTCTACAATACAATTAACCAGTTTTTCCCTGTTTATGTGATTTTCTTATTTTTTTGTGTGACATCTTATCATATGCTTTACAAAATCTAGATACATTGTGCAGCACTCTTTCCTTTGTGCCAGTTAATTAACTTTCTTACGAAACAATAACATATTAGTAAGGAAAGATTTATGTTTGGTGAATCCATGTTGGCTTTCATTTATGATACATTTCACTAAATGATTTTTGTAAAGCATCTTTCATTAGACTAGAATTTTTCCTACTACAGAATTAAAACTAACTGGCTCAATTTCTAGGACAACCCTTTAAAAATAGGAGTAACATAAAAGTTTTCAAATCCTCAGCTACTTGCCAACTCTTACTGACCTACCCAAAACAGTTTAAGAAATTATACTCAAACTTTTCATTAAACTAAAGTTTGTGCTAAATTTTTCAAAATGTATCAGTTGTTTTTTTTATTTAGTATTGATTTTTTTTTGAGATAATTAAAATGCAAAATATTCAAGAAGCTTATATTTATAAAGTTTTTCTATATTTCCAAAATGTCTGACAACACTAGTATGATGCAAGGAGAAACTGATGCTGTTGAAAATGTTTCAGAGGATTGGGTAACTGCTTTTTACGTTAGCTTCTTCTAAAATTCGGTTAGATGAGTTAATAGGAAGAAAATTTCATTCTGTTTTCTCTGTTTTATTATGTAATTCTTGGTGCCCTCTATGGACAAAAATACACTTTTTGTCCTCCTCATTTCTAAATATATATAAAATCAAATTGTGGTTCTTAAGCAACTGAAAAAAACAACAACAGAAGCTATAATTAATCTAACAAATTATTTTATCTTTTCAACCAAGATCTTCATAATTATGTATTTACAAAACAAAAAGTTGTTTGCTGTATCTTGTGTAACTTTGCAAAACATTATGTTGAAATGCATCTATTTCTTTATTATTACAGCACCATGCAAGGCAACATATCTGTTTCTAGTGTTCGGTATGAAGTCTGTTTTGTCATCCCAGATGGGAAAAAAGTAGCTGATCTTCCAGAATCCATGCGACTTGCCTTCAGTTCTTTAGAAGCAAGTGGTATTGACTCAGTATGGACTTCAACACAGGCATGCTTGGAAATTAAGGAAAAGGAAAATAAGCTTTATATTTTTGATCCTTTCATAGGAGTGGCATTTGATCATCTTGTGTCTTTAAATTGTAGAATTATGGGACCCCTATGTATTTTGACGTGTTTAGAGCATGGTGAAGCCTTACCAAAACGACCTTATCCTGTATATAGCTTAGCCTTTAGAAAAATGACTATAACATGTTCAAATGTAGACAAACAGACTCGATTAGACATAGAAAAGAAAGTTCAGTTAATGGGTGGAAACTTCATTAAAGATTTGACTAAAAGTGTTACTCATCTTGTGGCAGGTAAGATCATTATTATGTTTCTTTGTATATTTACTTGTAAATTGAAATTTTAAGTTCTATGGAAAAGTGCAAAATTGGAAAGGTTAAACTAGTATAAATGGAGGAGAATGTGTTGTTCATCATTGTGTGAGGAATCATTAAAAACTCATCAAGTCTGTTTCATATATTTACACGTTGCTGCATAATGCGGTCACTCATTCTTATTTCCATTACTTTACTCATTTTCTTGTATCATTTCAGCATGTTGACTTAAAATCTCATAACTTAGTGTTTTCTGAATTATTTGGTAACATTGGTAATTTTATGTTACCAGATAGTTATCTTTTCTTTAACACAATATAATTGTGATGAGTCTGTCTATTTCAGTTGGCTTGTAAACTAGTGCTGTAGACCTATTGTTCCCCTATATTGCAAGCTATAGTACTTTAACACAAGGTTTTTTTTTTAAGTGGCAGGACATACAAGTCCAAATGAAGGAAGAATGTAATCACTGTTTTGGACACTGGTTTATCTATGTAGCCATGTGGCTGTCACAAGTTTAGAGGTTGGGTTATTTTGGTTGATAGGCCTGTGGTTAACATAATATTTGGCTATGATGTTGTCCATCTTCAGACAGCATGATTTATTTCCTGTTTATTCTACCCATCATTAAAAGTATTGTCAGTGTTGAAAAGTTTTTTTGTTAGCTTTTCCCTTCATATATAAAATGTGACTCATAGACACACTTGTATATTATAAGTTTACAAGTATTTAAGTTATGGAGATTTGTACATTAATGAAGTATTCATAACATATGTGGATGTTTTGGACTGTTATCACAGTCAGTGAGTAACAGTATACAAGCTGAATGTTTAACTGTTGAAGGCAATGTATAATACCAGTCCTATAATGATGAGGATAATGATAGCATTTTAATATACTGTAATAAAGTATACCAGGCCTTTAGCCAGTGGATTATCCACCCATCCTTTGAATAAGAAAAAAGAGAGCACTACTATCATGTGGCACATATGACTCCCTCTACATGCCATTACCAAACTATCATTTTTTCGTTTGGCAGCTGTCCCTTTGGTGGAGAGGTGACGCATGATGATTTGCATGAGAGATGTATTGGAACTTTGGATTCCAACAGAGGGAGGATGAAGGCTGTGGCATGCGTTTCTGAAAAACGTTCGCATATAGAGGGAAATACCTATTGGAAATACATTTTAATTTAAAAAAATTATAACTTCTATCAATCTTAGAATTTCAATTTTTTTTTTTTATTATTGATCAAAAAGTTCCATTTTATATATCCAGTTAGTTTCAACTACATTGGTACTATAAAATTATTTCTTTTGGTTATTTTACTAGTTACAACAGCAACCATTTCCAGCTATAAATAATATTAAAAATATAGCAAAACTTGACAAAAATTTATTTGTGACCCTGGGTCTCACCTTTAAAAATGGCTTCACTATTACCTTTGTCAGGCTAGGTAACAATATTTTTGTTAACAATACTCTTGGTCAGATCAATTATGTCTAACACATATACCTTCTCTTAAGTAATGTGTTTGCTACATAATTCATGTATGTCATTTAACTATGATAACCTTTAAAATGATATCCAATAAATTAGTATTTGAGTCATCAGAATATTTTGCAGTCACCTACCATACTCAATAAACCTAACTGTACTTTTGTCTTCTTTTGAAACAAAGTTTCTGTAGTTTTTAAAAATGATTTAATTTAATTTGCAGAACATTTTCATGAATGAAAAGAATATCTAAAAATATGTTAAAAAAAATAACAGCTCTGTAGTTTGTTTCTAACCTTCAAAATGTTTGTTGAATGCATTTGATCAATGATGTAGGAGTTCTATTCTTAACTATTGCTCAAATCCCCAAGAACTTTGGTGCTTGTGACACATTATGTCTTTAAAAATTTTGGATGGTCACTTTTCAAATCTGGCTAATTCCCTGAAGTATACACAAGAATTACTACTTCGAAAACATACTTACCTTCACTCACACTACAGCTATTACTCAACTGCCTATCTAAGCATTGGTCCAATTTTTTTATTGCTTGTTCCAGTCTTTTATACCCCACTTAATTGCCCTTGGCAATATTTGTCTTGTGACACTCTCCACCTATGTCAATGTGCCCTCTATCCTGGTACTGTATATAAGCACCTCATTCAGATAATGTTATCATTTTTTTCTCGACAAAACGTTAACCTACTAAATCGTATTTC
>NW_013669294.1:26403-42181 GCF_000517525.1 Limulus polyphemus
AAATAAATATAAAAAATATATCAATATTATATTTGCCTGAACAAAATAGTTCACATGAAAAATACAGTATCCTTAATTAAGAGGGAAACGATTTGCAATGTGCCCTCTATCCTGGTACTGTATATAAGCACCTCATTCAGATAATGTTATCATTTTTTTCTCGACAAAACGTTCACTAATGAGTTTCTCTGTGTTATGATCGTTAGGTGGTAATTTGAGCATTATTCGTTTTACCCAGTTGATTTTTGTTAAAAATAAAAAATGTTTTGTTTGACAAACCAATATACAGCACAAATTTGTGGATTATTATTTCCAGCACAGAGGAAAATCAGGTCTCTATTATCCCACCTCTGATATGTAGGGGGGTAGAAGCACTCTCGGTTGAGACTGTCAGTTAGCCTATTGTAGTGAGATGGAGACGTATTTTGTTCAGTGGTGTTCCTCTGGGAGGTTGCAATTGAGGGCAATCCCGAACATTCTGGAGAGAATTTAGGTTCACTTTTCCTGTGCCTTCTTTTATTCTGTTGGCTTCTCAGGAGGCCACTTTGTGATAAGCTGCCTCATGCTCTCTTTTTTTCAGTTGGTCCATTGAGTGTGTGATGTTTTGGATCTTTCCCCAGTTGCTTTTGAGCCTGGACCTTACTTGATGGCTGAAAGGTATGGGAGTGAATACTTAGTTTTCCCTCCATCCACTGACATTTTGATTCATGCAGGGAGGTTTACTGCTCATTCATGTGAAGCTACAGCTGTACCTTATCTGGCATGGTTGTTGGAACTACGTGATTTTGCCTACCACCGCTAGGTGGAAGCATATTCCGACTCTCAAAGAATACACCTGGTTCTAGAAATTACGGGTTCTAGAGTGGACTTTATAGTTAAACTTAATAGATCAAGGCCCCTCTGGTGGGGCAGTGGTAACTCTATGGACTTACAACTCAAGTCCAAGGTGTTGTCCTAAAACTAAACTTTGTTGGAAGACTCAGGATCACCAAGACCATTGATGACGAGCTGGACCCATTGTTAGCATGCACAATGATTTGATTGTTGGCTTCTGTATTTATCCCTGTCATCGTTAGTGTCTTGACTTTCATTGGCTCCTATAGGGGGTCATAGTTTTGCCCCTATTTGAGGGTACCAACCCTCCAACATCAGCCCCTCAGTCCATTGGTATCTAGAATAGATTTTGTCCATATCCAAGGGTTCTGCTGCTCAGTCGGAACACCACCACCAGCTTTGGTGATTATTGTATGCCTTCAGGATCTGTGGGAGCTCAGCTCCGAGAATCTCTGGATGTGTGGTAAACCTTAACCACAAATCTATGGACACTACAGGTCCTTGAGTCAAGATTAGTCATTCTGTTCACATCTTCACTACCATTATCTACCCAACCTATAGAGTTTGTCTCTCCTCCATATTCTCAGATTTTGGAACTTAGTTTTAGGGCTATCAGAGTTTGGGTAGTCTGGGGGTAGAGAGAGAGTCATTCCAGTTGTTCCAAGCTTTTATTCCTATCAGTTTGTTGGGCCCAAGAAGACAGAAGATTAGTGTCCAGTCTTCTATTTTTCTTATCTATATTCATTCCTAGATTCTCCAAGGTTCATAAATGACTTATTTCTCGCTCTGAGTTGTTGTTTTTTGCTAGGTTTATGATGTCCAAGTTCGATGTAGTTTGCTCCTACCTGCACATTGCCATAGTGGAGATGTCCTGCTACTGTCATCATTTTTTTTTTTTTCACAAGGATCAGGTAATGCAGTTCAGGATTTTTACCTTCGGATTAGTATCAATACCACATAGGCTCTGCCGTTTTGTATGGGCATTTTCTTTTCACATCCAATACCTAGCCCAGTGCACACACCATTTCATGGATGACTGGTTATTACTGACACCATCTCGTCAATTGTCTGAACATCACACCCGGATTCTACTTTTAGAAACAACCAAGGCAGACTTCATTCTCAGAGCTCAGACATCTATTCTTGCTCCAACTATATGTTGTCAGTCTGGGTATTTTTCATCATGTATCTCACTCCTGCTCAGCAAACTCCCATCCAGCTCCATGCTATGAAACAGGAAGCCTGACTCTTACTTACCTCTCCTTCTCTCACTGCAGAAATGTTTCTTTCTCTTTTGGGAATGTGGGCATAACTCGATTCCCTCATGCCTTTGGGATGAGCACATAAGAGATCCTTTCAATGGTCTTTATGTGACCAAGGGATCATAAACATCAATTCACTGGATTCCCCATTTTCATTATTCATGATTGTTGTTTGATCTCAAGAAGTTGTTAGATCGAGACATTACTAAGATATGGTTTCCTCTGCCACTACCTCATCCAGGAATCCATTTCTTGACGAATGCCACGCTTCAGGGACGGGGTGCATATCTCAACAGTCAGGAACTCCAGGATGATGAGGCTTCCCTACACAGTGCTTTAGACCTTCTTTCTTTTCAAAAGGAGATGCCTCATGGTTTGGGCTTATTAAAGGGAAAATTGTCAGGCTTCACTCTAACATTTCCATGGTGGTGTCTTGCATGTCAAATCTTGGATCTCCTTTCTCAAGACCATGTCTATCATCATGTCACCCTACTAGTTTGTCATGTTCCACGGGTGATTACTGAAGTAGCAGATCAATTGTCTCAACCCAAACAGATGCTCCTAACAGAATAGATGCTGCATCACAAGGTTTTCTGTTGGATTGGCTCTCATTTTAAAACATTGATGATTGGTGGATTGACCACTCTTTGGAACACCCAACTACTGGCAATTTGGTCTCCAGTACCTCACCCTCGGGCTTTGGCAGTGGATGCATTCCATCTCGACAGGATGGGATTACAACTCTAGGCTTTCCCTCCAATTTGCATATTACCCAAGGTACTAAATATGATTTGTTCCAACCCATGGTCGGTTGCTGTTAATAGCATCAGATTGGCAGCTACACCCTGGTTTCTGCTTCTTTGGTACCTTCAGGAGTGCCCACCTCTTCCATTCTTCTGGTCATTTCTGTGGAGGCAGCCATGATCTGACATGGTACACCCAGATATTCAGAAGCTCAAGCTTCAGGCATGGAGGTTATGCAGTCCTTGACAGTCAGGGTTTACTTTCTAAGGTTGCCATTTATCTGTCTGTCTTTGCTTAATCCCATGATGGACATTTTTCAACAAAAATGGCACCCTTATTGGCAGTGGTGTATTGAGAGGCAGTTAAACCCACTTCGATCATAAGTGCCAACCATAACTTGTTTTTTGACTTGGCTCTTTCACTAGGGTTTTGCATCTTTCACAATCGCCCTTTATAAGGCGGCCTTATGGACTACTGTTCAATACTCAAGAAAAAAATCCTTTGAGTCCCCAGTACTCTACGGCTTCCTCAAATCCCTTTGGGTCCTTTGTCCCAAACGACTGTTCCAGTTACCTAACTGGTACATTAAGTTTACATTACATGCTCTTTCTTAACACTCATTGTGACCTTAGAATCATGTGCTATGTATCCCTGAAGTTTTATTTTTTGTTGCTTCTGACCTACAGACATTGCTGGTCAGAGTGGTTTGCACTGATTGTCCACAGGATGCTTTTTCATTCTACCTATGTCCTCAGACCAGTTCTTCTTCCCTAAGACACTCTCAGAAGGGGATAAATTCTTTTCACCTATTCATCTGATCAGTATTTCTTACTTTTATGGCTGATCAGGTTTTGATCGTTTATGTCCAGTTAGGGTCTTGAAGGTTTTGTTGCCTGCACTAATGCCTTTATAGATGCTAGATAACTATTTATCATTGGGATCATTCAATTTCCCAGGATTTATCCTCGGTTACATTGATGAGGTGGGTACAGAATTGTTCTATATGATTTATTCTGGGCTCTCATTTAAGACGAAGAATCTTCTGCGAGTCACATTACATCAGATTCATGACATTTCTATGTCCTTAGTGGCACAATACTTTTATCTCACATTATTTGTATGATCTAGCAGTATCTTCAGCTGAGAGTTTTCGACTAACCCCTGTAGCTATCTTAACCATTTCCATTATACAGAGGAGTGAGTATTTTCATTAATGTGCTTGTCTGTACTTTACATTTCAGGATCCCTTATCTCGTTTTCACAGGATCACATTCTATGGTGAGTGTTGCCCAGGCAGGTGTGCTTTTATCAAACCAATTTCGCACTAGCATCCACTAATTCAGTGTACTTTATCCAGGTTGCAACAGACTCTGTAGAAATAAGGTGTTCCGTAAGACCACCTAGAGGCTGACCAGGTAGTATTATTATACTATGCTAGACTGCCACTCATAGACTATCATTAGTAAAGCATAAGGGGATCCTCATTGGATTGAATAAATCAGGGTCAGGTTGCCTTTAAAAACTTAGGGATCTTCTTTCACCTATTGCACTGTTTCCAGAGCATTGTTCCTCAGGACTCCTCAGTGTGCATTACCCCCAGATTTTACTAGTGGAGCTAGGGAGTCCTTACCACACCCGGTTTCCAGTCACTGGTGTGGTGGACAGAGGCTTTTCTTCCAGAGTGTTAGACTGAATTTCCTCCACTATTGGAGAAGAGGGCAACGTTGTGGGCCCTCCTAACCGTGTCCCTGGATGTTTTTTTCCCAGATGTTGATTTGAGAGGCACCAGCCTTTGTGGAAGCCTACTTGTAATACCAGTTCTGATTTGATGCTCTGCTATACGGTTGGGTTGAACATGGCCTTTCTTTTTGATCAATATTGATTCAGTACAGTGTTCATGGAAGAGGGTCCATTGTCCCCTCATCATTCCGGGGGCAAGTGGAATTTACTTTGCCCACATTGTTTGGGAGTTAGGATGAGGGTTCATAAACCCAGACTGGATAAGTTCTGTTTCCTCAGGTTGAGTAAGGCATACAAAATCTTGTAATTTCAAGCCTGGGATGTTGCCTTTAAAACTTCTTCAGGTTGAGGAGAAGGTTTGTCCACTTCAGTGTTGCTTGCCTTCTTGTTGTGATTCGGATGGCTACAGGTTGGGATTCACTCGTAAGTATATATATATATATATATATATATATTGCAGTCCAATTGCCCTACAACGAATGTGTCATATAGAGATCATGGCCATATAATTCCAACCCTGAGTAGTGGAACCTCAGCTATCTGGTTGGGGCCTCGCACACTCTCCCACCCATCCTCCCTACTAAGAGCCAGTGTTATCTGAATGAGGTGCTTATATATAGTACCAGGATTGAGGGTGCATTGATGTAAGTGGAGAGTGTCACAAGACATGTATATCTACAAGGGCAATTAAGTGGGGTATAAAAAGCTGGAGCAAGTTAGAAAAAAATCAGATCAATGCTTAGATGGGCAATGGAAGAAACCCTGACAGTTGAGTAATAGCTATACTGTGAGGTGAGGAAAGTATTATTGGAAATACATTTTTAAAAAATGTAACATTTGTTTTTCCACATATACGAGAACTAAATTGGTATATGCTATGAATTTTCTACATTTTTATTATAAATTGGTTACATCACTATTTGACATCAGTAGAGCTAGAAATCATCCAGACTTCTCCAGCAATATGTGTATGTTGTTATTTTTCAATTATTATAAAGGATTTTTTAATTAGAACTTGAAAAATAATGTTATTAAAAACTACTTTCATAGTATTCAGTATGTTCAAATGAAGCCTAAAGTAAGACTTCCATATGTCTGCTGTTAATTTAATTTTTACACTAAGTGTATAGTTATATTCTTCAAAATATTTGTGTGTGTGTGTGTTTTTTAATATAATATATGCATTTGATTGCTTTACTAGATTTTGAGATAATGTTATTTTGTGTAAATAATAATTGGTATGTTTTTGTAGGGGAGGTTGGCTCCAAAAAGTACCATGTAGCTGCCAACTTTAGTTTACCAGTCATGCTACCAAACTGGGTGGAGGAATGCTGGGAACAAGGACAACATCAAAGGATCCATGCATCCGATCCATGCTTTAATATTTATCGCTGTCCTGTGTTCAAGGGGCTTAACATTACTGTTTCACAAATTGAAAGTGATGAAAGAAAAAAAATCCAAAAGATCATAGAGGACAATGGTGGGAGTTATTCTGGTGCTCTCAAAGCTAAAGAAACAACTCATTTAGTTCTTGTAGAACCAAAAGGAGAAAAGTTTAAATTTGCTAAAACATGGAAATTGTATTGTGTAAAAGTGGAGTGGATATATGATAGCATCTCGGCTGGGTATTGTTTGGATGAAACTTTGTATCAGTTAGTGTCCGAAGCAAAACAGGAACAAGAAACATCAACACCAAAGAAAAATAGTGTTTATCCAAACCAACAAGCAGTAGATTGTAGTACAATAGCTAATGTTAGTTCAACTAGTCGACTTGATGAGACAGCTCAAAGTGACATCACTATTATCACTGCAAAACCTAACAGGAATAGCTCTCTCCTTGAGAGTTTAAATAATTTGAATGTCAAAGAAATTCAAAAGAAAGGTAATTTCTTAGATGGGTGTCAAATTTTTCTTTCTGGTTGGTCAGGCCAACTCTTAGAAAAATTGCAAAAGATAATCAATGCAGCAGGAGGAATGAGATTTAACAAATTAAGTGAAAATGTAACTCATGTTATTGTTGGAGATCATAGCGAAGATCACATCAGACTGCTATCAGAGAATTCAGTAAGACCATTTGTTGTTAGGTTGGAGTGGTTAATTCACTGCTGTAAAGAGGGAAAACTAGTGGATGAAAATCCATATTCTTGCTTAGACACTGTAGTAAGCAAATTTCAACCAGAGGCTATTCAAATTGGATTAGAACCAACATCCTTTAAAGAAAAAGATAACATGGAACAACGTATTTCTTTAGAAAAAAACAGTGCTCCAACAGATTTTAGTGATATAATGAACCAGTATCTTCCAAGTGACAAAACCATGGATGAAGTGTGTTTGCCTCTTGCCAAAGAAGCCAACGTAGCATATGACAAACATTTGTCAGTTTTTAATCCTCAAGAAGAAAAAGCAGACGTGGATAATGAAAAACAAAATGATAATGAGGAAGAATCAGATGCTTACATATTTGATGGCTTAAGAATTACCATTGTTGGTTTTGGCCTGAAAGACACTGAACTACTTGCAGAAATGGTTGAAACAAATGGTGGAATACTAATAAATGACACAAACAAGATTACACCAGACATTGCTGTACTTCCATTAACAGGGGGCAAGGTAGATGTGTTTGCTAAAGAAATTGTGACAAATTGCTGGCTACAGATGTGTTTAGAAAATGAGAAGTTGTTATCATTTAATGGAAATCCTCTTTTTAGACCTATTGTAGTAAAACCAGAGAACTCTCCACTAAACAATTGTGTCTTGTCATTTAGTCAGTATGCAGGAACAGAAAGAGATTGCTTAATGCATTTGGCAGAGGTTTTGGGAGGTACATGCCAGGAGTACTTTGTACGAAAGGCAAATAAGAGTCGTGGTCTTCTACCTAACACCCATCTAGTTGTTCAGAATCCAGAAGGAAGTAAGTATGAAGCTGCTAAAAAATGGAATATACCAGCTGTGAAAAAGGATTGGCTTCTAGAAACTGCTGAAAGTGGAGAGAAAGCACTAGAAGAAGATTTCTTGGTAGATAGTGAAAGTGTTAATGTTGAAGATAAGAAACTGATTCAAAACATGGAGAAATGCAATAGTGAGGTTCTTAAAAAGAATGATGAAACAAAAACTGAAGAACAAAGAACTGAAAACTTAACTGCTGCAAATCAAGAAAAAGAACTGAAATCAAAATTGGACACAAAATCAAAAATGCATGACCAGATTCTTTCATCAGAACAAGTGAAAAATGATACTGACCAAAGAAAGCCAGCTACACCTCTTATCATCAATCAACGGGTCAAAGAACTAATGAGAGATGAAAAAGTGACACCACAGAGAAAGGTATCAGATGGATCATCAACTGGTGTATGTTCTCCTAGCAATTTTCTGATCCCTGGGGTAGAATATTTTCCCCAGTATGATGTTACAGATGCACTGAATTGTCTGGATTCACCTGGAAGTCAAAGAACTCCTGCAATTGAAAATAGTAGAAGACGAAGGTCAAGCTTGCCATTGGAAGATTTCTTTAAACATAACTTATCAGTTGCTCTGAAGAATTTTGGAGCTAATGAACAACCAATAGAGGCTGAACCACAAAACAAAATTGAAAAAGGAGATATTTCTGAAAAAAATGAATCTTTTCACTCTAAAAATAAAAGAGAGAGGCCATTGGCTGGAGTTGTTCTCTGTGTTTCCAAAAAATTAAGTAGCAAGCAGGGTGAGCTAAATAAAATAATAGGTTTGCTGGGAGGAGACTATTGTTGGACTTATGATTCAAAATGTACTCATTTTGTTTACCAGGGTAAATCCAGTGACATTACCAGAGAGCTGAAATTAGCCAAAGAACAGGGCAAGCACATTGTTTGCCCTGATTGGGTGTATGCTTGCAGAGATGAGAATGAACTAGTAGATGAAAGTTTGTTCCCATACTCCTTTAATCCAAGAATGTCACTTTCTGGACAAGTTTCAACCAAGAAAGTGCATGTAAATTATAGTCAGTCAGGGACTGAAAAGGAGTTATCCAAAACACCTGTGAAAGATGCCAAAGGTTTTATAAATAGCAGTTCTTATGAAATATTTAATGAAATCAAAGATGGGAGACAAGAAGTGTCAGGTGAAACACAAGCTGAAGTTAGCAAACAGTTGGAAGAGATTATGTCAGCAACAAAAACTGCCAAAGCAGGAAAATGTCTGAGTAGAAGATTAAATAGTTCCAATGGTTCTAACTCTTCTGTGAATCAGAATTTTTCGGATAGGTCGAAAATTAAACCAGAGCAAAATGTTCAACATGAAAATGCAGGATCTAATGGGATCATAGCCTCTGAAGCTTCACAGAGTGTACCTATAACCTGGGATGATCCATTAAGTCGACAAGAGAGAGAAAAAATAGCTGAACAACTTGCTAGGAATGGAAAACAAACTCAGGAAACACAGTCTCTTAGCCCAACTACAAATCATGAACCAGAGCTTGAAGTAGAAATAACAGAACCAATGAATGATAAGAGCTTGGTCTCAGAAAGTGATAAATCAACTACAAATGTAAATGTAAATATTTCTTCAAGTGGATCAACTAGTAATACAGCAAAAGTAAGTAATTCAAACATTATGAAATTTATGTTGTCTGGTCTGTCAGAAGAAGAAAGAGATGACTATTCTGCTCTTATAGAAGAATTAGGTGGAAAGGTGTCAGACTTGAAGTGTGTAGACAAAACGGCCACACACTTGATTATGAAACAACCGCTAAAAAATGAAAAATTTTTGGCCAGTGTTGCATCGGGAAAGTGGGTCTTGCACAAGTCTTACATGGAAGCTTGTAGACAAGCAGGCAAGTTTGTGGATGAAAAAGACCATGAATGGGGAGGAAAGGCTTGCCATTATCTTTTAGCTAAGATGCCTGAAAAAATGGTCAAAATAGCTTTATGTCCCCATCGCTGGCGTGTTAAAATTCAAGATGAATGTTTGAAAAATCCAAATTTGAATGCTGGTGCATTCAAAGATTGGAAAGTTCTGGTGTTAGCAGATAGGCAGAAGACTTCCACTTATAGCCGTATTTTAACAATTGGTGGTGCAGAAGTGGTTCAGGCAGCACCACCGTATTTCAACCTACAAGGTGTTACTCATGCTTTTATAGACCTCCCAAACAATTCACTGAGCAAAACAGACTTGGAAAATTTAGCATCTGCAGGCATACATTGTGTGAAACCAGAGTTCCTAGCTTTTAGTTTAATAGAAGACCCTTCTCCTCCTCCATCTGAATGGTTAATACCTGAAGTAATGCATTTTTTACAGGAGTCAACTGCAGATAAAAAGCGAAAGTCTGGAGAAACAACTGCCATAAATACTTCAAAACGGACTCGTAAAAGATGAGCTCTAAAATGTGTTTCATTGTCAGTTTCATGTACATAGATTAATATTATACTTGTACATAAAAATGTTTAAAGTATCAAATTTAATGTAGATTTTGAACTCTGGAGGGTTAGATTTTTGTCTTGTAGTTCAAATGAATGAGTGTTACTAACTTTTTCTATTCAGACTCTAACACTTCCTGTGTTAACTTGTAAAAAAATTTTGTGAGCAAATATTTTTAAGTTTTTCTAAATTACCTCAGTGATTTCTTCTTTGTATTTTGTGGAAAATGAAGTCTTTATTGTTTGTCCAGTATGTGAATATAGTTACCACTTTCTTTAAAGTTTTATTATTAAATAGTAAATGATTTGCTTAAGGTACCATGTATATGCACTATTCTTAATGCAAATGATTGACTTGTTTATTCTATGAATCACATCCCTTTCTTTGAAATAAAGATTTTATTTTACCAACTTTTATATTGCCAGTGACATTATTTATTAATTAAATATTAATTAAATATTTATTATTAAATTAATGTTTGCTCTCTCTTACTTTTTCTTTGTAGAAAGACATAATTTTGTTGTGAGCCAAAATAATATTAAATAAAATATTGCTTTTTTCAATATCCATATACAGCAAGTGTTGCAAATGTGTGACAAAAGTAGGTTTCAAATACTGCAAGTTGCCATGGTAGTGTTTAGTGGTTGGCCTGTGGATCATAGGATTCAAGGCTTAGCCATGATGCTATGGAACTCATTCTGAACTTTAGTTGTGGGCACATTGTAAAAGTGAAAGACACTTAATTTTATTATTCAGCCCATAAAGCCAGACAAGACTCGTATGATGGTAGGTGTACCTAACTGGTTGCCCTCCATTTGGCCAGTTGTTCAAAATTAGGGACAGCAACATCTGAACTGTACTAATCTCTAATCTGGCCTACAAGGTTCAAGTTGAAAATTATAATAGATATACTTGTATAATATATTCAAAGCATTTTTTAATCCTGTAATGTACTGATAAAATAAAAAATAGAAATAATGATATGTTAATTAATCACATTATTAAAACAGCACTGCTTATTAAAGCTGAACTTTGTTTCAGGCAAGAGTTGGTGTTCTTTCTAGCCTATTAGTTCAAAATTTGGTATAGCTATGTGCAGATAGTCCTAGCATCTTTTCACGTAATCTGAAATATATTGTACTGGTTTTCACATAACATTTAGGAAGAACATGGGTCCTATTGGTCCATCTCAACTGTTCCATCATCTAAACTAAATAAATTAAAAAAAACAACTTAAAGCCAGCACTTACTCATGTACTTATCAAGCTTTCTCTTAAACTCACTTAAATTTGCTGTTTTCACAACATCTGACGGCAACCCACTCCAAAGGCCAACCACCCTATTAGAAAAATAAAACCTCAACACTATCAATTCCCTTTACAATCTTAAACACCTCAGTGCAATCGCTCTCTGACTTTTTTTTTTTTCAAAAGAAAACAATTTGAGAGATTTCAACCTCTCCTTGTATGACAACCACTTCATCTCTGGCACCATCCTAGTAACCCTTCTCTGAACCCTTTCCAACAATTCAATGTCTTTCCTAAGGTAAGAAGCCCAAAACTGAACCCATTATTCCAAATGAGGCCTAACCAGCAACCTATACAATGAAATTATAACATCTTTAGACTTGTAATCAATATTTCTGTAGATACAACCTAAAATCCTATTTGCCCTACCACTAGCAACGGCACACTGCTTGGATAGCTTTAGACTGATCAACTATTACACCAAGATCCCTTTCTTTCATGACATTGTTAAGGTTATTCCCATCAAAATTATACTTAAAATTCAAATTATGTTAATTATGCCCTTAAAAAACAAATGTACTGATTTTTTTCAACAAACGCTCAACTGTAAGTTGTTATTTTACTTTACATTCTTCTTCCAAATCTCGCATCTTCCACGATGTCGTGAGCCATTTTCTTTCAAAACCCCAATCACCGAATATTTTCTCTTTTTCAGCCCACTATTCGTTAAAAGAGTTGGCTGGTTACTCTCTAGTTTATCACTGCTAAATTAGGGATGGCTAATGCGGTTAGCCTTGAAATTGCTTTGCGCAAAATTTTAAACAAAACAAGCTCTGTCAAAAAGATGTACCTTAACAATCATGAGGAATTTTCGTGCGTGTGTGTTTGACTACGACAGTCTAGCAGAAGGTCCAAAGAATACACTTAATAAGATGTCTAGTTCTTTGACTCCTCAGTTGCTTCATACTGTAGTGGAAGACATTGCTGTGCTTCCAACGGTAGAGCAACGAGAATATCATTTATGTCGCAGGTGATTAACAAAATTGTACTGATGGAGTAATTGTAAAAGCTCTTTCACAAAGTGGGTACTCGAATGTATTATAGCTCAACTCGGTATTATACAAGAACTTTAAACACTAATACGTTTACTGAGAGAAGCTGTGTATCGTGTAGTATGATGACAAATATTTGTGGTTTTCTAGTAATAAACATCTACCGAAGTGTAGGTTTCAGTTTGTGTGTGTGAGAGAGAAATTTGCGGACTTAAATGTTAAAATACAAAGTTTGGTTTCACATGGTGAACAGAGCACAAATGGCTCATTGTGTAGCTTTGCGCTTAAAAAAATAGTGTCTGTGTATTAACTAGGGGTGCGTATCTCATCACAGTAGTCGATACGATACGTAACTAGATAACAGAAGTTTTATCAACGGTTTGTTACAAAGTTTAACAGTCTTGTCTGTAATTTATTATCTATATTAATAACATTGTCTTATTTACAGTGCTTTTTCAAATTCTCAGGTTTGATCAACCAAAATTGCAGCTGGCAAAAGAGGTAAAATAGAATAAGTTAATATCAATCTATCTGTTTTGTTATTGTTAATTTGTTATGTTACTTTACATGTAATGTTTTTGATAAAAGAACCGAAGACAACATGTAGTACTCAATACTCATCTTCCTTTATTGAATCATTAATGTTTAGCAAAAATACTTTATTAGAAATTCTTATTTTTTCTGTACAAAATACTTATAATGTTTACTGAAAGCTTGCCAAAGTTCGTGACGATAAATCATATCGGACGATGTATCGATACAATCGTATCACGGTTTCACGATACGATACTCGTATCGCAACCCCTATAGTAATAACAAACGTAATGCGAAAAACGTTAGCCTCAGGTTTTAGTGAAATGTCTTGTTCACCTATTAAAGTTTCTCTTTTTAATAACCAAATACCAAGAAAGTAAACATCATAAAAACAAAACACGTTTCAAACGTACTATACTGAGAATTAGGTTGAATATAGGGTAACTAAGTTTAATACACTTAAACGTGTTTTCCGTGTTAGAATTTAAAACTTAATGTCCATTGCTCAGTCGTGAATTTGAATGCGTATAACTCTACAATTCAGGTTTGGGTCGTTGTGGTGGGTGCAACGCAGATAGTCCATTGTGCAGCTTTACGCTTAAGAACAAAATTATTAACCAAAAATTAATTCGTGCAATACTATGCAGTTATAAACTTAAAGTCAGAAATTGTGCGTGGTCTAGTTGTTAGCGTGTCGAGCTGCGTATCAGAAGGTACAAGGTGCGATGTTGTTATAAACCTAGAATTTTAAAAAGAATGATTAATCTATTTGCTAAAAGTAAAATAGTACGATGATAACTGAAAAAAAAAGGCAAATAACTTGCAGTAAATCTAAAAATAAACAATCTAATTCAAAGATCACGAATACCGTTTTGATAATTCTGATGGTTTGGAGAGCGGTTTGGCTCTGTAGTAGATTTCTGGATTTCCAAGTTGGCATATCGGTTTCGAATCCGCAAAATA
This sequence comes from Limulus polyphemus, assembly GCF_000517525.1. Lineage (NCBI taxonomy): Eukaryota > Metazoa > Arthropoda > Merostomata > Xiphosura > Limulidae > Limulus > Limulus polyphemus. Next base: position 40,171 of record NW_013669294.1, read on the forward strand.
CAACGAAGTATTTTCCGCACTTTAAGCTCTCTATGTGTTATAAAAGTGACAGTTAATCCCTTACCATGGGTGATAGGATTCTGCTGACTGGCAGTATTTTAAAATTAAAAACGGTGGCAGATAACCTTTCTTCGCCATAAGTACAAAGTATTAATCCTTTCTGATCTGTTAGAGTTACTTGTAGTATTTTTAGTCCCTACCCCCAGTGGGTCAGCTGTAAGTGTATGGACTTACACTGCTAAACTTCGGGATTCGATTCTCCGCGATGGACATATCGCAGATAGCCCATTGTGTAACCTTGCATTAAAACAACACACACTTTTGTCTATTCAGAATAAACTTCCTATCTGATTTTACAGCCACTACGTATAGTTGTTGTTCTAAACAAAAATGCCCCCCAGTGGCAGAGCGGTATGTTTGCGGACTTACAATGCTAGAAACCGGGTTTTGATACCCGTGGTGGGCAGAGCTCAAAATTGAGAACAGTAATATCTGATCGTATAAGATGCTGCTCAGGTTGAAAACTCCAAATTCTGGTGAGGTTTTTACTCTTTTTGCTGGAACCATCATCGGACTGTATGTGATTGTTATACAATCAGTGCCGGAACAGTTTTAGAAAAATACCATAGCAATATAATTCTTAAAGTACCTCACCTATTAGTAGAAAAGATAAAATGTGTGTATGTTTATAATTAAGCACAGCTTTGCCCACCACGGGTATCGAAACCCGGTTTCTAGCGTTGTAACTCCACAAAAATACCGCTGTACTACTGGGGGGGGGGGGAGTATTATAGAGAAAAATAATAGACGTAGCCACAAAACAAATATCCAACGCCAGGGCACAAATCATAAGGTGGGTCATTATATAATCTAACCTGGTTTTTTTTTTAGGTTCCGGCGGAAATAAGACCCAAAGAAGTTGGTTGCTCATAAAAAATAAATAAATAAAATAAAAACAATAAGAAAGAAATGACTAGAATATATGACATCAATGGGAAAGACAACAGAACTGTCCTTGAAGTCAACATTCCAACTCCCAATATCATGTTTGGACATAAATACCATAATGTTAAGATATTACTATACTAAGCCCAATCTAAGGTATTGGTACTAACACACACACAAATTTGAAAAAAAATGATGTTTTTTTTCTGGAAGTACTGGACGGAAAAAATGTTCGAAGTGTGCTCTTTAGTCATACTCAACTCATTGCATCAAAATGATTCAATATACAAAGCGAATAATTTTAATACATTTTACTGATGTAAACTGTAATGTTTTTATATATTAAAAGTTGTACCGTTTATTGAAAAAAATAAGTTGTTTTTTTAAGAACTACAGTTAAAAATTACATCAATAAACATATTATTAAACCCTCACATACAGTCATAGTGAAAGTCGTGTTCTTGTTTTGAGGACAGTACTTTTATTTAAAATTGTATTCTATTATAAAGAAATGGTTGTTGCACAAACCGCAGTTATTCATCTAATTATTTGAATCTTGAATACCCAAAGTGTGAATTTTTTTATGGATATTTGTTTGTGGTGCCATTCAGTAGATGGCGCAGGAGGTTTGGTTACATACATAGATAGGGACATACGTGTTACGTTCATTATAGTAAGAAGATAACTCCCTTCCATACTACTATCCGGATCTTCAATGATTTTTAAAGAAATCCACGCAGTAATAAGTCTTATATAGGGAAGGTAATACATTAATCCACCTATATAACATGAAATGTCAAAATAAGTAATTCCGATTATAAATTATAGAAATTATTTTTATTGTGTATATTATAATTTTATTTTAAATCACCATTTTTCAAATTTATATGAATATTTTTAAATTTATTATAAAATAGCTTAAAATAGTTAATTAAAATTTTCTCATCAAAGCCATGGTATAGTATAGTAATACCATAACATATTGTTATTTATGTCCAAAAGACATCCCCCCAGTGGCACAGCGGTATGTCTGCGGACTTACAACGCTAGAAACCGGGTTTCGATA
>NW_013669294.1:42408-55100 GCF_000517525.1 Limulus polyphemus
CGGGTTTCGATACCCGTGGTGGGCAGAGCACAGATAGCCCATTGTGTAGCTTTGTGCTTAATTCCAAACAAACAAACCAAAAGTCATATTGGGGCTGCAATGCTAACTTCAAGGATAGTTTGCTATCTCCTCCATTGATGTCTTGTATTCTAATTATTATTTTTCTTCTCATTGGTTTTATTTTATTTGTTTTTGAGCAACCACCCTTCCACATCTGCACCTTGTTTCTTCTTATTCTAAACATGTGAGGCTGGTGAAGTTGAGGCTTAACTGGATAGACGGTGTATTCCCAACGCAATTTGGATTTTTCTTCCGGCGGTACCTCAAAAAACCAGGATACGTTATATAATGACCCACCTTAAGATATTTGTTCTGGTGTTGGATATTTGTTTTGTGACTGCGGTTTTTCTTGTCTCTCTCACTTTCTCCATAAAATTATATTTAATTAAATTTCATCTAAGGTTTGGATATGATATGTTGTGTAAAATTCATGATATCATTCCTTTTGATGTAATGTGTTTTATAAAAGATTTTGTAGCTTTCTCAAATATATATATATTTACGTATAATCATGTATAAATATACATTACCATACATTTATATACATACGACAATACATATGTAAACTTACATTCAAATCAAAGTATGTTAATCCTGCCTGTATAGACGTCACTTTAAGTTAACGGGTATATTGCAAAATATACTGACTACGTGTCATGAAATGAAGGCAGCCCAAGAACTGTGTTGAAAATTTTGCCCAGGATTTTGATTTAGCCCTACAGGGGATCTACAGTTATTACATTTCTTGGAATACCTTCCTTCATCTTTCTTTTCTTGGTATTAGATTCTCGGTCTATATATTTTCTTAATATCGATCCAGGCTTTTGGTAATTATTTTCGCTGAAGTGTGTAGTGAAAGTGGAATTCCTGTGGCATAATTATTTTGTCGTTGAATTATGTATAATAGGGACTGAGGTGTGAATTACATCTGGAATTCATTGTTATAGGAGAAGATGGCTTTAGGTGTTTTGATCTCACAGGTAAGATAAAGTTTGGAGAAAATATATATATTGGAAGGAAGAAATTAGATTGTAAAAAGACCAGTATTGGGATTCTTTATATGCTGTGAGCTTGTTCAGGTGGAGTAAAAGTATGACGAACGTCCATAAATATAAAGAGAAAAAGAAAACTTCATCAATGCTCTCATAACATTATCTAATTTTGTGTGAAAATCCATTACTGCCTTACACATGTACTTCTAGTATGACAGTTAAAACATCATTTGAGTATGTATGATGACATGTATTTAAATTCCATATTGAAATATTTTACGAAGTTTTGTATTTTGTAACTCAACTACAATATATTTGAGGGTTACGTTATTGTTTGACAGAAATGTTGATCATATATTTCTGTCTTTCCTTACATTGGTTTAAACTGAAATGTAGATAGATAGTAGAAAGAAACTTGTTAATCACTACTTCTAAAGGAAAAGGTTTTTATGTATGTATTACTATTGATAATTCCGATATATTAATGTTGTGGATGGGAAGTATTTGTGATTTCTGGTCTGTTTTTGTTGATATACTAAACATGTTCTCTACATAGTATGTCATCACTGTTTTTTGTTTGTTGTTGTTGTTGTTTTTTTTGGGGGGGGAGGTAAAAACAAACTTTACTTTTACCAAGTTTTTCAAAATATTATAAATGACTGTACGTGTTTTATGCTGATATAATAAAAACTTGTTTCAAGACTAAGCCAACTTGAAGGGCTCATAACTCCAGCCGACCTCCAGAGTAGGATTCGTATCTCCAGCAAATCTCCACAGTAAGATTCGCGACTCCAGCAAATCTCCAGAGCAGAGTTCGTTACTCAAGCAGATCTCCGGAGTAAGGTTCGTAACTCCAACAGACCTCCAAAATAGAGTTCTGACTCAACCGGATTTCCAGAGTAAGGCTCGTAACTCCAACAGACCTCCAAAGTAGAGTTCTAACTCAACCGAATCTCCAGAGTAAGGTTTGTAACTCCAACAGACCTCCAAAATAGAGTTCTGACTCAACCGGATTTCCAGAGTAAGGCTCGTAACTCCAACAGACCTCCAAAGTAGAGTTCTGACTCAACCGGAACTCTGGAGTAAGGCTCGTAACTCCAACAGACCTCCAAAATAGAGTTCTGACTCAACCGGATTTCCAGAGTAAGGCTCGTAACTCCAACAGACCTCCAAAGTAGAGTTCTAACTCAACCGGATTTCCAGAGTAAGGCTCGTAACTCCAACAGACCTCCAAAGTAGAGTTCTAACTCAATCGAATCTCCAGAGTAAGGTTCGGAACTCTAGCAGATTTGAGGAAATTTTTGTACAAAAGAAATACTTCTGAGTATGATATATACTGAGAGAGAAAAAGAAAAATGTAAATAAAAATCTTAGTCATTAATTTAAACCATGATTAGAAAACTATAATTGCATATTATGGAGCATTTAATGACAACAAAACTAAACAAACAAACAAGTGATTAGCTTATTAAAACGTCTATTCTATTAGGCAAGGTGACTTTATTTTAATTTTTGAATTAATAAAGTACCTGGTGGGGATTAATAAATGTAGTACAAAAACACTATTTACTATATTTTTTTATCTGTAGTACCTTCTGATGTGTTAATAAAAATGTAGTAACAACTGTGTACAGGTATTTTTATAGTAAAAGACTGACACTTACATACATGAAAACATTTTACTCCAGCAGCAGTGATTAAAACGTTTCTTTTTCTTATCTATCTACTGTGAACTTGCTAATTTTATTTTAATCTAGCAATGGATTCATGATGGGAAAAACGAAGTCTAATAATGAAGATGAAGACTATTGATAAAACATTTTTATTTACAAGGTTCGAACGTTTCGGAATACACTCATCCCATCTTCAGCGAAATCTGAAAATTGTGCTATGAAGATGATTATTAACTAAAACTATAATTTTATCATCACTAGTTTAATTAGTTTTTAAGAGAACTGGTAAACGAAAGGATAAAACAGCAAAGGATTATAGACATATTGCAAAACACTTGAGTTTTAAGTGTGTAAATTTAGAATGATTTTAGGTCTAAAGAGCTTTTTGAGTCGTTAAGAGTCGGGCAGTCTTTAGCTATGAGTAAGCTTTCTTTAATGTAGAGTTCAAGATCTGAAGATCCTGTGGTAATGACAGAGAAATGAAATATTGTGACCCGTGGTTTCAGAATGTGAAAGAATGGATGAGTGGCTTCGTTTAAGTAGTAGATGGTCGGTTGTGTTAGATACTCCTAAATGTTCACAGACTAGTTTTTAAGTGGCGTTTTGTTTTGTCAATGTACGTGACCTTATGGTCACTACACGTATATTTATACACGATCCATAAACGTGGAAGTTTAGGTAGTTGATCTTTGTATTGAAATAAGTTTTTAATGCGGAGGCTGGGTCTGTATATTAGTCTGAGCTGAATTTGAGCGTAGAAGGTTTTATTAGTTTGTAGGGCTTATGAACCCATAAAAGGAAGGGAGAATTAGTGTATTCCGAAACGTTTTGTTTTATATCAACCGTTTTCATCTTCGTTAATTTAATCTACTTTACAAAAAAAGGGGGGTTAATTAAATGATTAAAAACCAATGTAAGGAAAGATACAATTTTGTCAAATAATCACGTATCTTTCATATTCAATGTAAATGAGTTATAAAATATAAAGACTATGAAATGTAAAAGATCTTAGGGTGAAATTTAAATACACATATGTCATCATACGTACATACATACTCGTGTAATCTATAAGTTAGACTAAAATTTGGTCTTTGGGACCACAGATCTTTTAGCATGTGCTGACACCTATTGCTCGAAATTGTAAAGTTTATATTCATAAATATCTTGTTGCTGGTCGGTGAAAAAAGGTGTCGCCTTCTGAACTTGAGCTGTTAACACTAAATGGCACAACTCTACCACCGGAGTTTATAATAAAAACAAGGTATTTGATAATAAAAAAAAAAATGCGTTTTAACGATAACTAAAGTTACATTTAATAAGGATAATGTCTTCAAATTTCGTTTTCAACTTAAAACGTAAAGTGAAACTGTATATTCTATCACGAAATAAATTTGTTAAAAACACTTTACTGGTTTTTTAATATGATAGTATTGTTATAAGTTGGGGTGAGGGCTGCCCCTTCCATTATTTTGAACCGTATCACACAAACCATGTGCCCAAATTTTTGTTTGCATTATACGAATCAGTTGAAGAGTAATTATTTTAATTATTTCCGAAATCTTAATAATGCCACTGTTAAACAAACTTCCCCTACTATTCAAAGTGCCCCCCAGTGGCACAGCGGTATGTCTGCGGACTTACAACGCTAGAAACCGGGTTTCGACACCCGTGGTGGGCAGAGCACAGATAGCCCTTGTGTAGCTTTGTGCATAATTAAAAACAAACTATTCAAAGTAATAATTATCTATCCATTGCTACTCAAGTAATTTTTGTAAAGTTCTGTTCTGTCTCTCCCAGAGCCATGGCAAGCACGTGCAAAGGACGATGCGGCTATAATAATAATATTACAGAAACTAGACAGTTATACGTTTGTTTAAATAAGGTGCACTGAAAGCTTTTTTTCTTTGGAACTTGCTAATGCTGTCTTTGACATGTATGAAGATTCATCGAAAAACAACGTGTGTGTGTGTGTGCTTCTACGAAGAAACTGTTCATTTCTTCTGCGTAAGTTCTGTAACATAATAAATATTGAAAATATATTTAATGAATTTTAAAACTGAAATATATCAGAAACCAAATTTAGTTTCCGTAACATTATAATCTTTATAATAAAATGTATTTTTCTTTCTTTCTCCCAGCACCAATAGAAATATAGATGGGATTGTGGAATGCAAACGTTTTATCGCATTTCTTATTTATTTTGTACATGGTTAAAATAAGATATAGCTTTTGAAAGAATTCTAAGATTGAAATATGTTCAAACAAACCCAGTTTACATATCATTGTTCCTGATTATAACGTTTGTTTCTATTTTTGCTATTTTCTGATAGTTCCAAATGGAAGTGTAATTTACCATTCTTATCTTAATGAGTTTCAATGACAACCGAGTATCTCCACCTTTACGTCAGCTACGAAATTAAAATTTAAAACGCCTCGTGATAGAAGGCTGATAAACATGTTGTGGTGATAAATTAAGAGTACGTATCTAGATACAGAAGTTTTACCAATGGGTTGTTACAAAGTTTGATAGTCTTGTCTGTAATTTATTATCTATATTACTAACATTGTCTCATTTAAGTACTTCACACTTTACAGTGCTTTCTCAGGTTTGATCAACTAAATGGCAGTTGGCAAGAGAAGTAAAATTAAAAAAAGTTAATATCTGTCTATCTGTTTTGTTATAGTTAATTTGTTATGTTACTTTGCATGTAAAGTTTTTGATAAAAGATTTAAATGAAGACAACATGTAGTACTCAATACTCATCTTCCTTTAGTGAATCATTAATGTTTAGCAAAAATACTTTATTAGAAATTCTGATTTTTTCTGTACAAAAGACTTATAATGTTTACTGAAAGCTTGCCAAAGTTCGTGAAGATACATGAATCGTATCGTATCGGACGATGTATCGATACAATCGTATCACGGCTTCACGATACGATACTCGTATCGCTGTATCGCCACACCTTTATGATAAATCCTGAAGATCTGCACAGAAAATATAACCAAGCAAAGCGTAGTAATTATGAGGTACAAAGATCTGTTTTCCACTTTTTTTTTTTCGTATAAACCTTCGAGGCTTCGGTATGAAGTTAAATATGATGAACAGTGCATTCCCACCACTAGTTGGGGTATACTTTCACACACACATTTATTTACACCATTCACACTTTCTAATTGTTGCTTCAGTTGAATTTTTCTATTCTTCTTTGATTTACTTGTTTGAAATTGAGAAAAATAACAGTCGCAACTTGGGAATTACAATTTATTACACTCACTAGATGTCAAAATTAATAAAGATGGAGAGATGAATATAACAGCTCATATTCTTTACGAAAGTGTATCATCCACCTTTTTAAGTGTAAGTTCATCTCCACCTATCTTGTATGGTACATCATGTCTCCAGTACATCTTACTGAATGTTTGTACACCTTTTTAAATGTCTGCGGACTTACAACGCTAGAATCCGGGTTTTCGATACCCGTGGGGTGGGCAGAGCACAGATAGCCCATTGTATAGCTTTGTGCTTAATTACAAACAAACAAACAAAGGCTTAAAATTTCTCGTCTTTTATTTCCGGAAATATTTTTTTTGTTTTAAAATAGAAAATCTGTAAATACTGCAAATATGACAGTTTTAATTTTTGTGTCAATTACAAAATATAATATGATCGAAAACGTACGGTAGTCGCATATTTTTCATTTAGTATTATCCATAAAGTTACTTACGTATCCAGGCTTAAAAATCCACTATGTTTAAATTATATTTCTAGTAATCATTAATAAGAAGTATAGTTATATATCTGTTTCATTGTAGATCTAAACTATCCAATACGATAGGTCACACGAATTGTGCTGTGGTTCACTTGCATAGAAATAAAAGTAAAGGGGAAAATATAAGAATAATAAATGGTAAATGCTAAACAGACGTTTTCAATGTTCACATATATAAAACACTAAAAATCGTGTTTCAACACCATGGTTGGTACGGCACAGATATCCCATTGTGTAGCTTTGTGCTTAACAACAAATAAACAAACCTATATAATAATTATAAGGTATGCCTTTTAATAACCTGATTGTTTGTTTGTTTAATTATGCACAAAGCTACACAAGGGCTATCTGTGTCTGCCCACCACGGGTATCGAAACCCGGTTTCTAGCGTTGTAAGTCCGGAGACATACCGCTGTGCTACTGGGGGGCTAACCTGATTGTTCAAGCGTCTTCATAACTTTTAACGTGACAATTTCAAAATTTGCTCGTAGGCAAATTTATATCTCTAAATCGTATTACTTAATCTTGTTTAAAATCGTCAAACACCGATCACAAAATAAGTAATTTCACTTAATATAAATATGACCCACTCAGCCAAGTCTTCTTGTTTATAACACTAAATTAACGAGAAACTAATACTGCTTAATTACTAGGAACTTGCCTATGATAAAATAAGTAAGTGAATCATACAACAGGAAACCTGATAATCCGAACACTTTTGGAAGGCGTACCTTCCTTCTGTAAGAGTGAATATTATTACATATTAGTGTAAAAAAGGTGGATTATTATTACGTTTTAACCACCAAGCTTAAACGTAGACTACTTCTAAGAAGGAATGATACATTTTCGTTTCCTTTAAATTAGAATGATACAAATTCATTAAAAAACATTCTGTCTGACACAAACAAGTTCAATAACATTATTGTCTGAAACAGATTCAAAAGGACAGTATTGTCTGACAGTTCGGTAACAGTTATCTGGCACAAATTTTATAGCAGTATAGTCTGAAATAAATTTAGTAAGACAAGTTCAATAACAGTATTATCAGGCACACTTTCTTGTTTGACGCCATCTCAGTAAAACTATTGTTTCAGTAACAGCGTTGTTTTGTTTGACACGATTTCAGTACAACAGTATTGTCTGAATACAAATTTAGTAAAACAAGTTATTGTCTGACACGTTTTGTAACTGACACAATTTCAGTAAAACAGTATTATCTGAAAGAGTTCAGTAACAGTATTTATTGTCAGGCACAAGCTCAGTAAAACAATATTATCTTACATGAGTTCAGTACCAGTATTTATTGTCTGGCACAATTTCAGTAAAACAGTATTATCTGAAAGAGTTCAGTAACAGTACTTATTGTCTGGCACAATTTCAGTAAAACAGTATTATCTGAAACGAGTTCAGTAACATTATCCATTGTATGTCACACGTTTTATAATAATGCCGTGTTTTTCAAATGCGGTAACAATATTGTCTGACATGAGCTCAGTACCAGTATTTATTGTCTGGCACAATTTCAGTAAAACAGTATTATCTGAAAGAGTTCAGTAACGGTACTTATTGTCAGGCACAAGCTCAGTAAAACAGTATTGTCTGACATGAGTTTAGCACCAGTATTTATTGTCTGACACGAGTTCAGTAACATTATTCATTGTATGTCACACGTTTTATAATAATGCCGTGTTTTTCAAATGCGGTAACAATATTGTCTGACATGAGTTCAGTACCAGTATTTATTGTCTGGCACAAGCTCAGTAAAACAGTATTATCTGAAAGAGTTCAGTAACAGTACTTATTGTCTGACACGAGTTCAGTAACATTATCCATTGTATGTCACACGTTTTATAATAATGCCGTGTTTTTCAAATGCGGTAACAATATTGTCTGACATGAGCTCGGTAAGAGAGCACCATTCTTTTACTTCTTCAGAAAAACAGCCTTTTGAGCATAATAATTATTTTTAAGTTCAGGTGTCGAAGCACACTCTGTTTTACTTATGTTGCTAGAAAAAACGTAAATATACATTAAACTCATAATAATCTCTATGTATGTTTTTTTTTTTAAGTTGCTAATTGTTACTAAACTTTTTCTTCATTAATCAAATCAAACGAGGTACATAGTCATTAATGTTCGATCAATAATTAGAATATAAATTCTCATCTCCAAAATATTCCTACTGAATTGTAATTTTCTTGGGCTATTGGCAACCGTGTGATGGTTAAGAGATTAAATAAGTATTTCCTGTTTTTACTCTAAGCTCTATGAATACTATATATAAAGCAAAGGAAGTGTATGGTGTCTGAAGCGGTTGTTAGACCTGGCTAAACCCATTTTCACCATATCTGGTAAAGGAACTCGGATACCTCACCCCCCCCCCCCCATCCCCACTCCAACCCCAAAAAAGGTAGACTTTAAAAGGATAAGAAACTGGACAAATGGTTAGAGTTTAACAATCATTTCAATTTTATCGCTTAATGCCGTGAGTGAGAACTCATATGAGCGAGATGATCGGTAGGAAAATACCTGAAGCCGACGATAACCGAAAGAGCCGTTCGTGGCACGGTTACCATTACATCGTGTGGTATACGAATATAATTACAATTGGATGAACGATTCGTGTGCCACAGCTCAAAATAGTGGAAGAGGGCAATCAATCCACGCCTCTACTTATAGTATTAGGTTTTAAGCACGCCATTCTCGGGAATCTTTTGTGTATATATATAGAGAGAGAGAAAGAAAGAAAGAAAATGCTTTAACTTTATTTTTTAGTCCTGGCTTTGTTTTTCGCCCCGTTGAGCTTTCTTTTGTTCTGGCCTGTGGGTTGTGGGTTCGGATCCCTGTCCCACCAAACATGCTCGCCCTTTCAGCCGTGGGGGCGTTATAATGTTACGGTCAATCCCGCTATTCTTTGGTGAAAGAGTAACCCAAGAGTTGGCGGTGGATGGTGATGACTAGCTGCCTTCCCTCTATTCTTTCACTGCTAAATTAGAGACGGCTAGCGAAAATAGCCCTCGTGTAGCATCGCGCGAAATTCAAACCAAATCTTTCGTTGTACAGTGGTCTCTTGGTCATAAATACACTGATCATACTATTATCTTAAAAATCAACTCAAATTTAGGCTAAATTTAAATTAAATCACGAGCAAATTAAGCCAAGTTGACAAGAGGAACTTGTTATTTCTTCTAGCGTGTTGGATGTTTCACAATTTTCATAGCTGAACCGTAAACAAGAACAGTTTAAGGCAAATATTCTTCGATATTAGAATAAATCTCTAAACTTTAGCTAGATAATTTTGATATTAAGATAAGGATACCTAAGACATGAGACTGCCTGTTCTTATAAGTAGTTTGTTATTGAGATGTATTGTCACCCAACCAATCTATGCACAGATATTTAAATATTTGTAAATTCAGAAAACTTCTTAAAACTTTCTATAGTATCATTGATTGAATTAACAATTTCAAAGATCTTATTGTCTTTATTACGATTTCACGTATCGGTCAGCTTTATAACTGACTTTTCTTCCGCAACTGATCCCGTCTCATAATATATTTTTGGCTGGTAATACACTTGTAGAATTATACATATATATATATATATGTATATCAGTCTTTCACTTGTTCTTAATACAATCAACTAGAAACAAAGATGTTTCAAAGATATCGCATGACGAATTATTGATAATTGTTGTTTGTGTTGTAGTAGAATCAGATGGGCAGCCGGTAATTATTCTTTACCAGTGTAATTTAAACTAGATAGACTCTTAACCTTTCTTGAAATGGTGATAATCTGGCACCTGCCAAAGCAAGAATTTACAGGTCAACTTGGCTTTACGTGCATGCATGGCGGGCGCGTGCTTAGTCTGGCGCCTTCCTTCGCAACACGCGCGGAAAGTTGTGTTAAACACGATAATCATCTGACACCAACTCTACAGGGCGGGTGTTCGCACGTGCATGCATGTGTTCCAAGGAGATCAACTATATGGAGTCCAGGGAACATTACAAGGACGGTGAGGGCAACAGCCGTTTTTTGATCTCTGTCTTTGCGATGGGTATTTCGATAGGGATTCTTCTAATGTTCATTTCACCAGTAATTACTCTTCAGTGACTTATGGTACAGCAATTCTCAGGTCGTCAACGTGCACGAACCCGAACCACCCTTACGTTCACGTCTCAGCATTTAGGCCAACGGCTGACCTCTTAGTACACTATCGGTCACATCGCAGAAAGTCCGAAAGTTTGCAAATATTTTGTTTGGGACTACTGAGTGTAATAGGTAAATCTCCAAAAACAGATGCACAATAAAGTTAGCGGAATAATGTTACAAACTACGATTATAGTTCTTTCACCTGTAAAATATCCATGGCAATCTTAACAGAGCATTGACTTAGTCAAAACCTGGTGCATTGACTTTTTAAAAGTGCTGGGACACGATCTGCTTCTATGACAAAGCATAGGTGAGTTTGTATCAACTACATGAATACATTGAGCGATCCTATAGATATTGGCCTTAACTTCATCAGGGACTAACCCCTCGTAAACAACCGGAGCTGCAGAGCGTAAATAGACAGCTTTAGCTACGGCTTACGTTAGGCATTTGCTTTGGATTATTCATGAACTACGGGGGGTCCTTTAACGAAAGGACCTCCAAACGAATAACACTATCTGAATTGAAAATATATCATACCATGCAAGATTGTTAAAGGTTCCCTGTGAGGTTAAGAGTGCCCTCTATGGAATTTGTTGACCCTTTTCATTCGGATCAATTAATTCTCCGTTAGTTAAACTAGTTAAGGCATGCGCAATAGAATCGAAATAATACAAATCAGCTTTGTGACACAGAACCGGAAACGAACGTTAAAACCGTATTATACACAACTGTTGTGTGAACTCAAAAATACACAGTAATAAAAACCCAAGGCTTACATACTTACATCCTCGATAGTTAAGACCAAATATATAATCTAAACTGTTAGCTATTGTTTTAAGTCCAAAGAAATGAGTTATCAAGTTTCTGCAAAATTCAATAGATAATAGATAACTTGTGAAAGTAGTATTATGCCATATATCAGGTGGGCCGAATGTATAATACCGAATTTATTAAAATAAATATATTTTAGATATCCAGTAAATACAGTACAAAAAATCAGGTATTTACCAGACCCAGTCTATTATTAGATCCAGTTAACCGTGTAAAAATTTAGGTATTTTTCAGATCCACAACGTTATTAAATGCTTAGCAAATACCATAGAAAATCAGGTATTCAGCACAATCACGATATTGTCAAATATACAGCAAGTTCAGTAAAAAAAATCAGGTATTCAGCACAATCACGATATTGTCAAATATACAGCAAGCTCAGTAAAAAAATCAGGTATTCAGCACAATCACGATATTGTCAAATATACAGCAAGTTCAGTAAAAAAAATCAGATATTCAGCACAATCACGATATTGTCAAATATACAGCAAGTTCAGTAAAAAAAATCAGGTATTCAGTACAATCACGATATTGTCAAATATACAGCAAGTTCAGTAAAAAAATCAGGTATTCAGTACAATCACGATATTGTCAAATATACAGCAAGTTCAGTAAAAAAATCAGGTACTCAGCACAATCACGATATTGTCAAATATACAGCAAGTTCAGTAAAAAAAAATCAGGTATTCAGCACGCTTACTATATTGTCAGATATACAGCAAGTTCAGTAAAAAAATCAGGTATTCAGCACAATCACGATATTGTGAAATATACAGCAAGTTCAGTAAAAAAATCAGGTATTCAGCACAATCACGATATTGTGAAATATACAGCAAGTTCAGTAAAAAAATCAGGTATTCAGCACGCTTACTATATTATCAGATATACAACTAATATAGTAAACAGATCAGGTATTCATAAGACTCGCTGTATTATTTTGTATCCAATAAACCCAGTATAAGTCAGGTATTTAGTAGATCTAGTATCATTAGGTATACAGTAAACACAATATAAAACGAGTTATTGTTGCCTGTATTGTTACGTATCCGTTAAATCCAGCGAAAAATGAAGTATTAATACTAGAAATAAACGACCTTATAACACCAAAATGTTGTTTTTATTTAATTAGGCACTCAACGCTGCGCTTTGTAGTTTCTTCAGGAGCGTTCAATAAAACACAAACCGAAACTGACAGTACATTTTTGAAGTT
>NW_013669294.1:55689-62157 GCF_000517525.1 Limulus polyphemus
AAAAAATATTTTCTTTGCAACTTCATCGGGGCAGAGGGATTTGTAGTGAAAGTTAAAAGTGTAATATTTATATTCGATTACATCCATTCCCATGGCTTACTAATATTAACACTGTTCTGTTTGTTTGTTTGGAATTAAGCACAAAGCTACACAATGGGCTATCTGTGCTCTGCCCACCACGGGTATCGAAACCCGGTTGCTAGCGGCGTAAGTCCGCAGACATACCGCTATGCCACTGGGGGGCTAATTAGTATGCGACGCTTTGTTTGTTATTGCTACTTTAAAAACGATCCAAACTATTATTAGGAAAATTTACCTGGAGTCACGTGACTGTCATGTTACATAACGGAAATTTCTCTAAAGTCACGAGATTGTCATTCCACAACGAAAATGTTCTCGTGAGGAATGGCATTAAAATTTAAAGCATGTAATGAAAATCACTAAATTTGTTATTGATGATAAATACTCTTATGAAACAACTTTAGAACTTAAAGAACTTAGCTTCTATAGTCATTTAATTTAATCATTCTTTCTATGATCTTTCTGGAAAAACAAACAAATAGCTTTCCTGTATTAAAACAAAAACTAATTCATAAGTACGAAACTTCCGGTATAAATGGTACTCCTCATGATATCTTTTACTTTGAAGTGTTTCATATGAAACACGTATTTTTTTAAACATGTATAAATGAATAGACGAGTCAGCTTTATTAAAAAGATATTGCCATTAACACTAACCATTTCTTTTTATTTCTTACTGAATCCCAGTCACATGTGGACCGAGAGTAGTCCAGTAATCAACGTGCTGGAATATGAGTCCATCCTTCGCGTTCCGTTACCGTAAAAATAAAAATGGGTTCCGCACTGTTAGCTATTGACTAGCTGCCTTCTCTCTAGTCTGTCAGTTGGAAATTAAGGATGGCTAGCGTAGATAGCCATTGAGTAGCCTTACGTGTACGTTCGAAAAAATAAAGAACAAACCCAGCCACATGGCACTTGCTCAAACAGCACTGTGACAAATGATATGGAAAGGTACTACATTGTTAACGCTTGTCATGTTCAATGTGTTTACATGATATGTTATTGACTACACTCATAAGAGAGTTTTAGGTCATAGCGAAGTCAGTTATAGAAGCTCAAGGAAGAGACAAATCAGGCGATAAAATCTATACAAACAAAGCTTTCTCTCACGCCGTGTCATTATTCATGTTGCTAACGCTCT
This sequence comes from Limulus polyphemus, assembly GCF_000517525.1. NCBI lineage: Eukaryota > Metazoa > Arthropoda > Merostomata > Xiphosura > Limulidae > Limulus > Limulus polyphemus. Next base: position 56,912 of record NW_013669294.1, read on the forward strand.
TCAACAGAAAGAAAAAGATCAAGTTATATATCCGACTCATTGTAGATTATTTTTCTCCCCATTTTGTCTAAAATTAAATCCCAAAAATATGTGTCTTAAAAAAAAGTATTCAAAGATTTTTCCTCGCGAGTTAAAGACAAGTTTAATATTTGCCGAAGAGAGAGACGTTTCCTTAAATAAATATTTCAAATCTAGCAAAAGATTAAACTTATCTGATTATATTTAAAGAGTGATATTCTCAGGTAAACTGATTTCCACCAACAGTGACAAGATATGACCTGCAGGATAGCAGGTTCTTAAACAAATGTATTACGAAATAATTCCGAACTGTCTGATCCTGACTGTGTTTCAAACAGAAAGAGAGTAGATACAATGAAACAAACTTTATTCAAAAACTCAATCAAAGCAAGCTCCGCCTTTACTGGGGAGAGCTCTCTATCAGACTATGTTGGAGTTCAAGTACTTGAAGATGTTGTTCCAGACTTAGAAAACGTAGCATTTTATACATGAAGCAACATTGCTATGTTCTTCCAGGACACGTTTCCTACCCATATAACTGTCGTACATTTCCGTTGAAACATAAGAGAGAGAGTATGGCCTCAAGAAATCACCCGACTTGATAGTGTAAAATGTAACTGTCTACTTCCACACATAGTATGTACATCTTTGTAGAAACCCTTCCCACGGGAGGACAATGGTGATACCTTATATGACTGACAAGAACAATAGGTAGCTTGTGTGAAAAAAACTTAATGATTTTCTTGACGGATGTTCTATGCTGAAACTGCATATACCTGGAATAACTGAAAAGTTTGAAACCTCTATATTAAAACAAAAGGTAGCAAACACATGGTATGCCTGTATACGACAAAAGTAATAACAAGCTTAACGAGATTCACTGAAATATTTGAGGTATATAACCAAAGAACTCGGTAATCATTTAAAATGGCCTCTACTTTCTCTCCTAGATATATTCTGATGTAACAATATGAAACTAAAGTATCATTCTAAACGTAACTTTTAAAAGAGGAAAATACCATCTTCTAAAAGGGAAACAAGAAAATTAAATATGAACTCAAACTAAAAGAATTGTGTCTTTTAGAACCATGCAGTTAGTAGACAATAAGTTTACAGCAACTTACAAAAAAAGAAAAGAAAAAGTATTGAATGGATCTTGAAGATTTATTCAAAACATCCGCCAGATGGTGTAAGAGACAGGATGACGGATGTAGAACGTATGTGTATGTTTACAGTCTTTCGTACTTAAGTGTACTGTATAAACCCAAAACTAACTTCAAGTAAAATAACAATGATTGATAAACTTACAGTTTAGAGCATATATATAATGTTATCTACATATGAACTGCTATCAGAGTGAGCTCTAAAAACCTCAAATAAAACTCTGCTAAAATGTGTTTTCTTAAACTACATCGTAAAGATAGAACTTCAAGATGGACATGCAATACGAATCATATCGTCCAAGAAGAAACTTGGTCTCCAGAAGAGGCTACACTTCCGGTTGAGCACAAGGACTAGAGCCTGTGAACGACTGATTGGTCTGTGACAAGTAGACCATACTTCCCGTCACTTGAAGGTAGGTCAGTGTGAGAGATGACTTTTCTTGGGCTTATTCTAGTACAAATGCGTGTAGCCAATAGATATTGAGACTTAAAAAAAACTCACTGAAGTAGGGAGAATAATGCAATGGGTATAAAGATGTAATTCGCGAGACAGGTGTGGCGAAAATCTCACTCTATTCATGCGAACAAGGAAAAGGAAGCTTAACATCTCAGTGAGCTCTTTCTGAAAGCTTTACACAGGAAACGTTGACACGAGTAACCCAGAATCGAAACTCCGAACAAAGGCAGGCAATGAGGTGAATTGTGTTTTTCAAGACGGAAAGGAAATGTTTATCGTGTTTTTATCCTTTAACTCCGGTTAAAAGTTTTTCCATTACTGTTTAACACACAGAATAAAGTTAAAGCTATATCCAAGAGGTAGATTGTAATTTTTTATCCCACTGTCATGAAGTTCGAAGGTTAACCAACACATTTTTTGTTTGTATGCTGTTGTTGCTGTTTTTCTTATTACTGTGTAGAAGAATGAAGCAAGTCATGTTCAAAAGATCCCAAAGTCTCCTTTTAAAAAAATCATTTAACAAACTTTTACACGAAAACAAAAGAAAGAAATGGATACAAGTGTTCAAACGCATAGGGGTTAAGTTCGCTGATTGTGTGGATAGGGATAGGGATAGGTGCTTTTGCTTTTTGGCATAACGTTCACTTTCCATGCCGTCCTGGGTAAAGAATGAACATAACTAAAAACAGTGTGTAAAAGTACAGGCTACCCATAAGCCAACATTCAGCCATCCAAGGTTGTGAAATCAACTACTTTTACCGAGTATATTTTGGAAACCTGAAAAACCTGATATATTCATAGTGTTACCTCTTTGGATATAGTTGTACTTTTTATTGGAAACCCTTGTCATTTACATTAGAATATTAACAAAGCAAATGCAAGCTTTGTTCACAACTATAAAAAAAGGATCGCAACCCAAGTACTTCCAGTTAAAGAATTTAGTTTCCAAAACATTTAGCTTAGCGAAACTTTTTCTTTCATATAATTGCTCTATGTTTCAATGTGTGTTTCTTATACAGTGTATTGTGAATGAGATATTTTCTCCTTCTATCTTGTATAATATTGTGTATGTGTTTATGAACTTATTATTTCAGAATTTATTTCCTTATTCATTTGCGTTATTTCCTGGATATTTGTTCTCCCTTGATTTGTGTTAGCCTATCATCCTTATGAAGAAAACATCTGCAATATTTATATTATATCATAAAAATGATTAATTCATTTTACATCATGTATTATCCTAAAGACCATCTTCCATATTCATTTTCTGCTTTCAGAATCTGAGTATAACTTTTGTTCCCTAGTTTTTAAAGCCATTTTACCTTCTTGCCTTTAATGATGACTTCTTCTTTATTCCGGATACATGACTAACCGGATAACTCTCCGGATACTTTCTTCCCCTTCGATAACAGGTAATCGATGTTTGAAACCCTACAACGTAATTCGAAGAACATCATTTTCAAACAAGCCCATACCTAGCTTACCCTAAAAAAAAAATGGACACACTGCCGGTAGGGAGAACAGTTTCACTATCCCATAGCTGCTACATTAGCCTATAACGCACCCACAAATGAAAGTGTAGAGCGTCTTCAGTGGCATCGTAGCGCGAACCTTGGACATTCAGATATGTAGTCCAGCACGTTAACCACTAACCACGACCCGCCCTGTCTGAGAAAGACGATGATAATCGCTAACCACTAAGTATCACTTAACTTGTTCTTATAGAGTAAGATATAATATTAATAGTCGATTTTAAAAATATCATATATAGTAAGATAGTGTAGCGAACGACTCATTTTAAGTAAACTTTATTGCTTAGACTTTGGTTTCAATCATTACAAGTTTTTAAACTGTTCTCTTATTCCATTTACATTTCTGACAAAGAATCTGTTGTTCCCAGCTTCTTGATATTAATGTAAAAAAACAGTCGCTGGAATTCGGAGTTCTTAACTCAATCATGTATGAAAATATAGAAACTCCACGTTTTGGATCTCAGCTAAAAGAACGTCCTCTAAGTCAAACACGTTTTCCAGCATTTAGCGATCACGTGATATTGAACATTTTTGTCAGCTATAAGGCTGTAATAAGAAACAACAGTTACAATTCTGAGAAAACCGACCAGCTGCTTCGCGAAGAAAATATGTCTATTTATGCTGCAACGATTATTTATCGCTTTATTATAGCATATACGCCGAACTCTGCCTGTTTCTAACGGGAGATCTGCAGTCTACAGTACCAAGACTGTGGCCCGGTAGCACTGGGCTAAATTAAGCGTTGCCCAGGGCAACCGTCTGGTTCTCACCTGTCGCACTGTGGGAGAACAGTCCTAGTACAGACGGGTCACGACACCTGCAAACCGCTAAGATCTCGCTTGGATAGTTTATATAACAACTCTCAGGTGGTTTTATAAGCTAACCTAGATAACAGGACCTTGGCCAACTTGTGCTTATTCGGGGACGCTAGTGTTAGGCCTACTCTAGATTTTGCGGTTCGTACATGTACTTTTAGTAAATGGGGAAGACCCGAGTTATACTAACAGAACAGATGGCTAAAACAAGTTCTACTAGAGAGTTATTGGAACCATTTTCATCGAGCCATCATTTGGGTCACGTAGCTGATGTCTTCTTCAGTGATAGAACCTAGCTACTTGGTCGACAGGAGTGGAAAGAGATGTTAATGATTGGAAATTGTGAATATTTTTATATAATTGGTCTTTTAATTAAAGCATTCATTCTCAGCTTGAAACTAGTGTTTTATTCTCGTCAAATAGCGTCTAAATCACAGGCACCTTTTCACTGAACCTTCATCACTTTATAATCTATCATATAATTCTTACCAACCACATCGTTATTAGAAAGTCGTCTAAATCTTACCAATCACAGGCTTATTATACAGTCATCTAAATCTTACCAACCACGTGCTTATTATACAGTCGTCTAACTCTTACCAACCACGTGCTTATTATACAGTCGTCTAACTCTTACCAATCACATGATTATTATATAGTCATCTTACTCTTACCAACCACATCGTTATTATACAGTCGTCTAAATCTTACCAATCACAGACTTATTATATAGTCATCTTACTCTTACCAACCACATCGTTATTAGAAAGTCGTCTAAATCTTACCAATCACAGACTTATTATACAGTCGTCTAAATCTTACCAACCACGTGCTTATTATACAGTCGTCTAACTCTTACCAACCACGTGCTTATTATACAGTCGTCTAGCTCTTACCAACCACGTGCTTATTATACAGTCGTCTAAATCTTACCAATCACAGGCTTATTATACAGTCGTCTAAATCTTACCAATCACAGACTTATTATATAGTCATCTTACTCTTACCAACCACATGCTTATTATACAGTCGTCTAACTCTTACCAACCACATGCTTATTATACAGTCGTCTAACTCTTACCAACCACGTGCTTATTATACAGTCGTCTAAATCTTACCAACCACATGCTTATTATACAGTCGTCTAAATCTTACCAACCACATGCTTATTATACAGTCGTCTAACTCTTACCAACCACATGCTTATTATACAGTCGTCTAAATCTTACCAACCACATGCTTATTATACAGTCATCTAACT
>NW_013669294.1:62168-64030 GCF_000517525.1 Limulus polyphemus
ATCTTACCAACCACATGCTTATTATACAGTCGTCTAAATCTTACCAACCACATGCTTATTATACAGTCGTCTCTTACCAACCACGTGCTTATTATACTGTCGTCTAACTCTTACCAACCACGTGCTTATTATACAGTCATCTAACTCTTACCAATCACATGCTTATTATACAGTCGTCTAAATCTTACCAACCACATGCTTATTATACTGTCGTCTAACTCTTACCAACCACGTGCTTATAATACAGTTGTCTAACTCTTGCCAACCACATGCTTATTAGAAAGTCGTCTAAATCTTACCAACCACATCGTTATTATACAGTCGTTTAAATCTTACCAACCACGTGTTTATTATACTGTCGTCTAAATCTTACCAACCACATGCTTATTATACAGTCATCTAACTCTTACCAACCACGTGTTTATTATACTGGCGTCTAAATCTTACCAACCATGTGCTTATAATACAGTCGTCTAAATCTTACCAACCATGTGCTTATAATACAGTCGTCTAACTCTTGCCAACATGCTTATTAGAAAGTCGTCGGAATTATAATTATTCGCTACTTCATTTTTTTCCTACATCCTGTACCTTTCTTCAAAAGAAACAAACAAATTTGGAGAAAATGATATTTACATAAACTGAAACATAAAAGTTCTAACAAAAACAGCAGGCCAAAAAACATTATATTATCTTTATCTAAGGTATAACTAAGAAGATTGCTCTTCACAAATTTCATCAATGATTATGAACAAAACAAGTTCCAAAACATCCAAAATGTCATTATAATACACATACTACCAGACCAAGGCGTAGGAATATAAATTTGGCTGTTGATGGGAGTGGTGGTAGTGGTGGTGGTGGGGGGGGGGGGTCGTGCCAGCCTTTTCCAAGTGAACGAGACAAAGTATTGGAGAAGGGACTTTGCCGTCAAGATATGTATATCACCAGCATGTTGAACACGCTGGTTAGGGTGGATAACGCAAGTCCTGGGGTGGCTATTCCTCCTCCCCTAATTCCCTTTAGCGCAATCAAGGATGAATATATAAATCATATCAACACACGCACGTGCATCATATGCATAGAAATAAACAATATTATATTCACCCAAATTACCGATTCTGTATGCACAGAGTTATTGGGGGGGGGGGCGTGCTTGGTCCCATTGTAGCTGGTTTGTTCACCCAAACTTCTTGAACTAAAATTATAGAAATTAAAAGAATGGTGAACTGTGTAAAAAAAAAAAAACTATTCGAGTTTCCTATACTGATTTGTACATTATGAAGTGCTAGAATACACCCAAAATATTTTATATCTGTAGAGTGCTTCATTATAAAACCCATGTTACAATACACCAGAAATATCTTATATCTTTAGAGTGCTTCATTATAAAACCCATGCTACAATACACTCGATATATCTTATACCTGTAGAGTGCTTCATTATAAAACCCGTGTTAAAATACACCAGAAATATATTATATCTTTAGAGTGCTTATTTATAAAACCCATGCTACAATACACTCGATATATCTTATATTTGTAGAGGGCTTTATTATAAAACCCATGTTACAATACACCCGAAATATCTTATATCTTTAGTGTTTCATTATAAAACCCATGCTACAATACACTCGATATATATCTTATATCTGTAGAGTGCTTCTTTATAAAACCCATGCTACAGTAAACCCAAAATATTTTATATCTGTAGAGTGCTTCATTATAAAACCCATGCTACAATACACCCAAAATATCTTATGTCTTTAGAGTGTTTTATTATAAAACCCATGCTACAATACACTCGATATATCTTATATTTGTAGAGTGTTTTATTATAAAACCCATGCTACAATACACTCG
>NW_013669294.1:64396-68744 GCF_000517525.1 Limulus polyphemus
TTATAAACCATAAGACTAACGAATACTACACGAATATAAAATAATCTTATTACTACTAGTAGGACGTTGCTTCTTTAACTAAACCATGCTAACAGTAACACCCAAAATATTTTATATCTGTAGAGTGCTTCATTATAAAACCCATGCTACAATACACCCAAAATATCTTATGTCTTAGAGTGTTTTATTATAAAACCCATGCTACAATACACTCGATATATCTTATATTTGTAGAGTGTTTTATTATAAAACCCATGCTACAATACACTCGATATATCTTATATTTGTAGAGTGTTTTATTATAAAACCCATGCTACAATACACTCGATATATCTTATATTTGTAGAGTGCTTCATTATAAAACCCATGGTACAATACACTCGATATATCTTATATTTGTAGAGTGTTTCATTATAAAACCCATGCTACAATAAACCAGATATATATTATATTTGTAGAGTGTTTCATTATAAAACCCATGCTACAATAAACCAGATATATCTTATATTTGTAGAGTGCTTCTTTATAAAACCCATGCTACAATAAACCAGATATATCTTATATTTGTAGAGTGCTTCTTTATAAAACCCATGCTACAATAAACCAGATATATCTTATATTTGTAGAATGTTTCATTATAAAACCCATGCTACAATAAATCAGATATATCTTATATTTGTAGAATGTTTCATTACAAAACCCATGCTACAATAAACCAGATATATCTTATATTTGTAGAGTGCTTTATTACAAAATCCAGAAAGAATAGAGTTAATACAGTACGAGATAATTTATTTTATTTTGATATTATTATCATACGTAAGTCTGATTAGAGAGAAACGAAACAAAAACTATAACTTTGCTGCAACAAAGACCTTGTTCCTAAATCTGTCGTAAAAAAGAGAGTGGTAGGTTACCATTTTATACTATTGTTTCTCTATAGGAAAACACAAATATATACTATTGTCAACACCTTTATCCAGTATTTAATAAGAACAGTTTAATTTGAAAAATACAATAAAACGTTCTGAGTAAGTTCTGCCTGGGTAAACGAATATTTTGACGTAAACAAAAACAGGTTTGGTTGGTTTTACTTGTCGTTAAGCGCAAAGCTACACAATGGGCCATCTGTGCTCTACTCACCGCGGGTATCGAAACCCGATTTTTAGTATTACACACCCTGGAACTTGCCGCTCAGCCACCGACGGGCAAAAATAATAACAGAAAATGGCCTTATAATCATAATGACCTATAACTTTAAATGTATGATAGCATACTGAACCCTTTACTTTTGTGAATATAAAACACGTAGAGTCAATATGACACAATATAACAGAATTGTTACAATATTCCTCTCTTAAGCCTTTTTTATGCATATGTGCTGATATATGCATGGTTATCTTAAATATCTAATTTAAAATTATCAAGATAAATGGAAAATAGTTTTCTTGGGCTCAAGTTATTAGACATTGTATGGAAGTATGAAATGCGTGTTATATAAATGTGCATATGTGTCTAGCCGCAGGCAACAGAAGCGTAACACTGGTTTCAAAATCGAGGGAGGCAGTTTCTATGGCTAGGATATGCACGAGAGTAATCTATTAAAAAGTTACTTGAAAAGTGCAGGTATATCTCTCGTGAAAACTACACTTATGGTAATCAAAATAACCAAAATATTATATTCTAAACAAGAGACCTCTGACCAGAAAATCTGCGAAAAACTAAAATATTTTTCGTTATTGCTACACTAATGTAGATCTCTTTAAAATCAACATGTTCTTTGTGTTAGACGTAAATTTCCTCCCTTTAAACTAAGCAAGCATCTTCAGATTTCACTTCCTGTTGCTCTACAAATTAACGAATGCGACCTTGTACGTCTGTCTCTGCATCTATATAATTTTAACTTCTGACCTTGGTTTTCTGCAGAATTAATTTAACTTGAAGCATTAACGTATATGATGTAACAACGCACTCTCCATGACGAGGAAACGAGTGTCAGATTCGAATCATGTCAATTAGTTCACTCAGTCGGAGAAACGAATGATATCCAAGAATCTTGTATTATATATCTGTATAATCTTGTGTATTTATTTATAGGTAATAACACTCAATAATCTGTAATATGCTATGTATCTTTAGGTGATTACAGTCAGACTAATTTAGTGTATTCTCTCTTTAGGTGGTTACAATCAGTCTTGTTTGGTTTATTCTCTTTTTAGGTATTTACAGTCAATCTGTTTCAGTGCATTCTCCCTGTAGGTGGTTACAATCAGTCTTGTTTAGTTTATTATCTTTTTAGGTGTTTACAGTCAATCTGTTTAAGTGTATTCTCTCTTTAGGTGGTTACAGTCAATGTGTTTTAGTGTATTCTCTCTTTAGGTTGTTACAGTCAGTCTTGGTTAGTGTATTCTCTTTTAAGGTGTTTACAGTCAATCTGTTTAAGTGTATTCTCTCTTTAGGTGGTTACAGTCAAGGTGTTTTAGTGTATTCTCTCTCTTTAGGTTGTTACAGTCAGTTTTGGTTAGTGTATTCTCTTTTAAGGTGTTTACAGTCAATCTGTTTAAGTGTACTCTCTCTTTAGGAGGTTACAGTCAAAGTGTTTTAGTGTATTCTCTCTTTAGGAGGTTACAGTCAAAGTGTTTTAGTGTATTCTCTCTCTTTAGGTTGTTACAGTCAGTCTTTTTTAGTGTATTCTCTCTTTAGGTTGTTACAGTCAGTCTTGTTTAGTGTATTCTCTCTTTAGGTGGTTACATTCAATGTGTTTTAGTGTATTCTCTCTTTAGGTGGTTACAGTCAATGTGTTTTAGTGTATTCTCTCTTTAGGTTGTTACAGTCAGTCTTGTTTAGTGTACTCTCTCTTTAGGTTGTTACAGTCAGTGTGTTTTAGTGTATTCTCTCTTTAGGTTGTTACAGTCAGTCTTGTTTAGTGTATTCTCTCTTTAGGTGGTTACATTCAATGTGTTTTAGTGTATTCTCTCTTTAGGTGGTTACAGTCAATGTGTTTTAGTGTATTCTCTCTTTAGGTTGTTACAGTCAGTCTTGTTTAGTGTACTCTCTCTTTAGGTTGTTACAGTCAGTGTGTTTTAGTGTATTCTCTCTTTAGGTGGTTACAGTCAGTCTTGTTTAGTGTACTCTCTCTTTAAGTGGTTAAAGCTAGTTTGATTTAGTGTATTATCTCTTTAGGTGGTTACAGTCAATGTGTTTTAGTGTACTCTCTCTTTAGGTGGTTAAAGTTAGTTTGATTTAGTGTATTATCTCTTTAGATGGTTACAGTCAATGTGGTTTAGTGTATTCTCTCTTTATGTGGTTACAGGCAGTCTTGTTTATTGTTCTCTCTTTTTAGGTGGCTTCAGTCAGTTTGATTTAGTGTATTATCTCTTTAGATGGTTACAGTCAATCTACTTTAGTGTATTCTCTCTTTAGGTGGTTACAGGCAGTCTTGTTTATTGTATTCTCTCTTTAGATGGTTACACTCAATCTGTTTTAGTGTATTCTTTATTTAGGTGGTTACAGTCAGTCTTGTTTAGTGTATTCTCTCTTTAGATGGAAACAGTCAATATGTTTTAGTGTATTCTCTCTTTAAGTGGTTACAGTCAGTTTTGTTTGGAGGATAAAATCGAGACAAAAACATAAATCTTTTCTGCACTTCTTTGAAGTTCTTCGAAATTTCCTGTAGCATTGAGTTAGAAAAAATAGAAAAGCACGAAAGACGGAAGTTTTGCTCAGCCTACATCGATACACCTGCCACTAAACGTCACGCCTAGACAATAACGAGGACCTTCCACGTGCCGCTCATGCAACTATCTGTGACATTTGATTTGGCCCTGTTCCACGTGATGATAGCTTCACACCTGCGATTAAAACAAGTGAATTAGATATTCAAGAACAATTAACATGTATTTACTCTATTCACACACACACACACACACATATATATATATATATCACATTAACATTACCTAACTTTAATTCATTGTTGAAAGAATTAAGATGTCTTTTATCCTTTTGAGAAGAAGAATATGCTTAAGTCGAAACAACTAACGCTCAGAAAAACACTTTAACCTGATTTAAAAACCAAACGAACTTGATCTGTATACATCGACCAACTACGTTTCCGCTTTTATCTGCTCTCTTGTTGTTTTGCTTGGAATAAAGACATGAGGACAGGTGACGTTACCGCCAGCGCCTGATACAGGGACACGAGAATTGGTAACGTTACCCACCAGTAGGGCCGCTCTGCTGGAAGATGGAGGGGGGGGGGGAGAAAAGACATGAGGCCACCTCAGATACTAGACGGAAGTGTTAGTACAGTAACGTTACTGAGTCTCGTAGTTGTATATTAGACATA
>NW_013669294.1:69491-109608 GCF_000517525.1 Limulus polyphemus
GCTTTTTATTTGAGGGTGATATTTTTATTATATAAACCATACACAGAAAGGGCTGATTGATACCGTTATGCGCGACTTTAAAGGTAAAAAAAAAGGGGGCACTGCATGGTTAGTTTTGGGTGGTTTTAAATTTATATATGTATAAAAATAAATGAATATGATTTACTGTGTTGGCTTGTTTTCACGCTTAGACGTAGCTGGGAATACAAGGTTTTAACTCAACCCAACATTTAGATAATTTTTTTCTAGCTTTATTCTCTTCCTTTAAGTATTTTTCTCGGATTACGAAGATATATCGATACGGAATAATCCTCACTAATAAGCTTATCAGGTTAGTTTTGTTTCACATCAAAGCTTATGGAATGGGCATTGTTAAGTAACCCCAGTCTGGCTTCGTTCAACATGAAACATTAAGTCACTTGTTCGCAACTCACCATCCCCCAAAAACATTTTCACAGCTACGTGTTGTGTGTGGATGTAGGAAATGAAACATGAAGATGATCATTCTCTGACTTTTTTTTTCTACATTATATATGTGTACGAGCAAAATGAAAATGTAGAGATGACAAAATCCATAATAAATTTATTCGGCTTTTAGTAAAATGAAAACATAAGTCTAATATGATTATATCTGTACTGGTCTTGCACGTCTGAGCCTTGGAATATTGTGCAATGTGTAGGATACCAATCAATAAAAGAGTCTTGATATACTCTTTAGTAAATGCCAACAGCTTTACTTCGGTTTGTAATTGTTCACACAGAAAACGACCTTTGAATACTTAGGATTATTGCGAGTGCAGATAAAGAGATGTTTATTTTAACGTATAAGCACACAATGGGTTATATGCGCTTTTTCCACCGCTGGGAACTGAGCCCCTCTGATCCATTGGAGGACGGATAACGTGACAACAGGTAACTCAAATTCATATTTATTTCATGCCAAATAATAGGTTCTTCTCAGGTAAATTATTTCATTATTAGCTGACATACCAGTTCAACGCAATGGGAAGACATAGGGTGCCCCGAGGGGTGATATAGGGGAGCAAATCCAACCGCTGATCTCCTCCCCCTATGTCAATCTCTCTGAGCCTTAAGGTTTCATGCCAAGTTTGGTTGTCATCGGTCAAAAACCATAGACGTGAATGGAAGACCCCGAAAGGCAGTGACTGTCGGGGAGAAGCATAGGTGGTCAAATCCGAAAGCCGACTCACATTTGGTAATCATCAGGAGCCCTAAGGGTGCACGTCAAGAGTGGCTTAGATAGGTCAAAATATGTAGGCGTGAAAAGTGGACACAAGCAACATTTTTGCTTCACACACACACACACACACATATATATATATATACTAGCTGACGGAGAGGACATAAAGGTATGATCCAAACACTGCCTCCTATGTCACTAGTTATAAGCTGGCAGCCAGACGGACACACAGACTTTTTGTCAAATAATTGTTGATACTAGTTAAAGTAGTCCAGGTTAGTCTGTTGCTTTTTGTTTTGTTGTTGTTGTTTTTTATCACAGAGTTTTCAGATCACGTCGACAAACCTGTAGAAAAGTTTCATTGAGGTAGATCTGGTGACAAAACTTCATTGACAAGAAAGCGAAAATGTATCATCTTTGCACGTTCTTCAAGAAACAGATTCATTGAACTACTGCCCCTAACATTCTATTATACTGAGCAGCTATGAATATATATATATATATATATATATTTTACATAACGAGCACACGAGAAATAATGACATATGGTGACACAAGATAATATTCGTAAGTGAGGATTAATAAGCGATATAAATTATAAAAGAAGGTATCCGACAAAATATTATGATGGAACTAATACTTCGAAAAACTTGTATAACAAAAGTTGCCCGGCAAAGGGGGATGACGGAACTAAGACTCCAAAAATCTCTTCTGGTTATAGTATAGTTATATCTATATGTATATGCCATTGAGGTGGCCAGCACATAGGTAACGCGTGATTAACTTTTCCAGTTGTATCATCTTCGTAGGTCATATTATAATAAAACACACATAATAAAAAAAATAATTGTTACATGAAATGTTGTGATACATATTTCCCAGCAAATGCACACATCTGAACCATAGACTAATGTGGTTCGCTGATTATTTTATTGACTTCTATAATAAAACAAAACAGCAATAACAAATCAAAGAATACGAATAGATAAACTGAAAGTGTGGTAGCCGGATAGCTTAGTGCCTACAGGCAGTAAGTGTGGGTATTTTACTGTCTTACTGGTAGTAGATAGTGGTTTAACTTCTTTGTAAGAACGATCAGTTTTCGGCAGCTTTCAGGATTCGGGATCGAGTTACGGGAAGTACAGGTACTGAGATACCACAGGAGTGTCACACCATGAGCCAAAAGTCTCCATTTTGTCTGATGCTCAATAGGCTGGCGATGAGATAAAATAAGTAACATTGTACCAAAATAAAGTAAGAAACATGCTGTAGAAGTAACATTGTTGACGTTATAGCAGAATAAAGTAAGAAACATGCTGTAGAAGTAACATTGTTGACGTTATAGCAGAATAAAGTAAGAAACATGCTGTAGAAGTAACATTGTTGACGTTATAGCAGAATAAAGTAAGAAACATGCTGTAGAAGTAACATTGTTGACGTTATAGCAGAATAAAGTAAGAAACATGCTGTAGAAGTAACATTGTTGACGTTATAGCAGAATAAAGTAAGAAACATGCTGTAGAAGTAACATTGTTAACGTTATAGCAGAATAAAGTAAGGAACATGCTGTTAATATATTGAAGGCATTTAGTATTAATTTGGGTGAATTTTTTAAAGCTGGTGGCAATACGCTTAAGACTAGGCTTAACCTACACTTCAAAAGCCTAATTCATTGAGCGCCTTAATGGTGGTTTATACCTAGTTAAACAGCAAAGATTTATAACACAATAAATATTGTTATTTTTCAACGGTGTCTGAGATGATTAAACAAAACTAACATTTAGCAAAGTTACCAGTTCACCTGGTGCGACATACACTAAATTGGCATCAGCTATTTTGAAAGGGATAACTTTGGTTTCCAATTCATTCGACCTTGCCATCTTATTAATTTTTCAGCAGAGTTATGCTCGAAGGTAAGATAAAAATATAGTTTCCTGTCCTGCTTTTTTTTTCTTTTTGCAATCCAATCTATAACACTTTCGTGAAAGTAAAGCTGTTATTTAAAAAATAAATTAGATAAAGGCAACAAGGTCAGGTTCTGAATGATTGAATAACTTTTAAACTTAACCGAACGATAGCATATTCTGTAAAATTTGAGGTAAAAATAGTTTTAAAAACAGATTAACAACTCATTTCCCAAATAACCGTAAGATGTATTCACACACAAGTGTGGCAGTAATGTTCAAGCTCTGAAAGCAGGTAGTTAGAAAATACATATGTTAGAGTTCATTGTGAGAGCAATTACTTCAGTGATCATTAAAAAATAGTTTTAAAAACAGATTAACAACTCATTTCACACACAAGTGTGGCAGTGATGTTCAAGCTCTGAAAGCAGGTAGTTAGAAAATACATATGTTAGAGTTCATTGTGAGACCAATTACTTCAGTGATCATTAAACTTTTGATGCCTGTTGATTCGCTGTTAAAGGTAACGAAACGACCAAACACGTTTTATCCTGGCCTGTTCTGACAACGAAATAAGCCGTGTAAATTAGTGCGCATCAGCATTTTTCGTGATATTTTTTAACAAGAATGAACTCTTGACAAAATTGGCATGCCTTTACCTTAAAAAATTAAATTACACGCCAATTTACATATTATTGGAACGAATCATTCACCCAGTGATAAACAATAATTAGAATTTTCTTAAACGAGTTACAAATTTTAAATGAACTCACGCTGTTTATTTATCATACTTATTTTTGTCTTCTTCTTATAGTGCCTTATCAGTTTAACAGCAGACTGTATGAATAGGAGTCTGTATTGTTCATTATATAATCGCAAGTCTTTTCCTAGAAGGCTGTCGTGTCTGGCACCTGACGTTAACGCTATAATTATCTGGATATAATATACTTATGATATCATAAATAGGCTTAGGAGTAAAAACAAATTGTATATATTTCCTTGGTATGGCAGACAACTGTATAAATATGGTACTGTCATCATACAATTAATTCAACACTGATTTCAAGTTTAGATTCAAATATGGTAAATTAGTAATTACAACGTAAGTGTTACTCATGAAAATATCAAAAACATTAGGACACTAATTTCAATTTGGTTTTTCGGAATTTTGAATGGTAGATTTAGGTAAAAAAACAGTAAAAATCATAATTAAACAAACCATAGATGCTTATGCATGTATTACCACAAAATGTAAATTTAAAAAGCTGTCCTTAGGACGCTAAGTTAAGTTTTAGAGCAGCCTTACACGTACTTTATAAATAAATCTACTTACACGTGTATTTGTACTTTTGTATTTATGGCACAGTTACTAAGGATATCTAAGAGAGAAGACAACCAGTTAGCAGTACCTTACCACTCACCATCCGTGCTAAGGGATTGACTGTTATTTTTATAACGCTCCCACAACTTTAAGGTGTGGGGGGGGAGGAGAATACATTTGTCGTTTCGCACAGATTTTAACCCAGATTGCCAGTTCCGAATTGAAAAGCTCTAGCATAGGGCCACCCTGCTCCCTCATATGTATGTGTGTATATATATGTAAATATCTGTTCACATTGCGTGATTCTACGTAAAATCTGCAATAAAATGGCTTAACTTCCTGAATATGATTTACATTAAATATGTCACTTATTTCAACCAAACCACAAACGTAAAGTTAGTTTACTCAACATGGTTGATAGCATCACCAAAATCATATTATACTATTTAAAACCAATTACTTTTCATATATATATATTATAATTTATCGAACTGATTAATATTCTTAATCAGTTTTTGATTTACATATTAAGAATTTTGAAGCTAATGCTTGCAAAACGCCAATAGTATCAAAAATTACTAAATACTTACATAATGTTGTTGTTGCATAACCTAAGAATAACTGGTGGTTGATGTATATAAATGTAAGTTTTTGTTCCTCCATATGTTAAAAAAGAAGAACAATTTACTCCTCAAGCCCAGGAGATTTGAATGATTCAGGTAAAACATGAAAACAAATCTAAACTGAGATTAAGAAGTTAAATATCCAGCAAATATTCTCCAGGAAAATACGTGCAAAAAGAAAACAAACAGAAAAGCATGATTTATTTGTATTATGTATAGTTTAAATGCAAGCAAAATTGGTTGATATATTTTACTGGCGGTCATGCGAGGCCTAATGGTCAGCGTGCCTTGAATGGAAATGTAAGAATTCATGATTCGCAACCCATTCTTCAAAAACGGGCTCCGCACTTTAAAACTATGGGTGTGCTGTACGAGTGGAGACCAAATCTCACTATTTGATCAGATAAGAGTAACTCAAGAGTTGACGGTGGGCGCTATCAACTAATTGATTTCCTTCTAGCCTATACGCTCAAAATTTGGATTAGTTATGCAAAGGTAGTCCTTTGGTAGCTCTACGCAAAATTCTGAAACAAAGAGGTTTACTGGCATATTCTTAAATCCATCTGCAGTAACTTATAATATATCACCCTTATTTGAGTTTTAGCATTATAAAATATGCTTGTAGTCAACATATATTCTTAGCTTTCATAAACTTGAGTGAAAGGCAGGGATTGATTCTTATTTTATTGGTATTATTAAGGGGTTAACAACCATGTCCAGAACTAGCCACGGACAGTGAATGCATAGATAGATACTTTAATTGTTTACCGGTTGCACCCTGGATTTACACCTGCAATATTGTGGATAATTGAAGAGATGGGGTATCCCCAATGCTATTTGGGTGCTATCACGCGAGTATTAGCAACAAAAAAATTATGTCTTTTGTTTATATAATTGATATAATTTGTTGTTGTTTGTCATGTCAAAGAGCGAATTTGTTATGAGTATATTTTCTTCGCTGCTTTTTGTTGATTTAATATTTTACTTGTTGCTGTTTCGTTTTTATGTAAGCATGTGATTGGAAAAAGAAAAAGGCACAATTCTTGTCGGTAACACTTATATATAAAAAACAAAGTAAGTAAATCATAACTGAAAAGAAAAAAAGATAATAAAAGTGCTTTCTATAGGGATACCTTTCTTTTTCATCCCTCGGTGGGACAGCGGCAAATCTACGGACTTACAACGCTAAAATTCGGAGTTCGACTCCCCGCGTTGGACACAGCAGAGAGCTCAAGGTGGCTTTGCTATAAAAACAAACACACGCACACTCTTTCTTTTATCCAACTCACCTCTGAAGAAGGAAGATGAATCTCCAAAATAACTCGGATTATTGGGTTTCTTCAAATGTAATTTAGATAGATACAATACTATTACGAAATTTACTATTACATTAACGCTGAAATATGTGTGTATTCTGTAGGTTTGAGATGTTATATCAGAACGAAAAGATATTAGTACAGAATTCTGCCGTGAAGTCCATTTCTTCTGTCTTTGTATGATTTGTATTTTTTGAAATGCAATACACAGCATAAATATATCAACTCCGGTTACAAAAAGATTAATTATCGGTTTCGTAGTTTATTAAGAGAAAGATAAGAATAATCAAAATATTGGGAAATTTCTTCCTGATGTATTACCTTGAAACTCAAATCTCCATTTTTTTTTTTTGTAGGGGAGGAGGCTTAACAAATATAGTTAATTATTAGCATGGACAGATGGTGTTCCATTTCAAGAACGCTATAGAAAATATAACTTGCTTGACAAGGCAAAATATTTCCCAAACTGCTTAGAGAAAAGAAAATAGCCATGATTTATATATCTTTCTTCATAACATAAGACACATGAGGTAATTAGGTGTTATAAGTAATAGAACGTTCTGTATGATAGAGACAGTTAGAAATTCAGTTCTTCAAACATTGTATATGAACACCATAGTTACGACTTAAGTAAAGCTTTGTCTGTAATAAATCTTTTGGTTTTCTTCGGGAACTACCAACGTTAAATTTCTTGACTCAATTGTTCTGTACCAACGCTCATCCTCACTGTAATTTTGCATATCTCTACATCTAAAATATTTTATTTTTTTTTGTTAACAGTGATGGTAAATGACCTTTTCCAACCAAAACCTGTTTCTGATTAATTTTTACTCTAAAAACCATAGTGCATTAAACTAATATTAAACTTGCTTGTTTTACGTTTTTCACGTATCTCAATGCGTGTAAAATTATCTTCAATAAAAATTTATTAATATAACTAATTTTGAATCTAAAAAACGAAAATCATTACACTTACGATTTTTATTCGTTACTGTTTTTGAAAGAAACTAGCACCTATTTCTGCTAAATCGTTAGGAAAGCAGAGAGAGAGCTCCCACACTGGAAATTAGAAGACAGAGGTATAGGTTATTAACTTGACAACTTATTATTGTTTTATTTACTCAGGCATTTGTAACTTATAAACTTTCTAACAAGACGAAACTAACTAGACATATAAATAAATTCAGTAAGTTAATAACAGATTTTACAAACATGAAAAATGCCTCTATTTACCACGGATAGCCTAATCCTTGTAGCTATTTTGGGGAATATCACTATTGTAGTCATTTTCAATTTTAATTTTACCTCAACAAATGAGCTATGACTGAGGGTTTAAACGATCACTTGAAAAGATAAGACTAAAGATTCGAGTAATCATTCTAAGAGCTAGGACTAAGAGTTCAAACAATCACACTAAAAGCTAGGACTGGAGATTCAAACGATCACTCTGAGAGCTAAGACTGAGGATTCAAACGATCACTTTAAAGATAAGACTAAAGATTCAAGTAATCATTCTAAGAGCTAGGACTAAGAGTTCAAACGATTATATTAAAAGCTAAGACTGAGGATTCAAACGATCACTTTAAAGATAAGACTAAAGATTCAAGTAATCATTCTAAGAGCTAGGACTAAGAGTTCAAACGATTATATTAAAAGCTAGGAATGGGGCTTCAAACGATCACTCTGAGAGTTACGACTAAACATTCAAACGATCATTTTGAGAGCTAAGACTGAATATTCAAACGATCAATCTGAGGGCTAGGGCTGATAATTCAAACGATAACTTTAAAAAGATAAGACTAAAGATTCAAATAATCATTGTAAGAGCAAAGACTGAGGATTCAAACGATCATTCTAAAATCTGTGACAGAAGATTCAAGCAATCACTGTGAGAGCTAGAACTGAATTCAAACGGTTACTTTAAGAGCTATAGGGCTAGGGATTTAAACTATGTGTTTAAGAGTGTTTCAAGAGTGAGAAATCTTGTTTGAATCATCTATTTTTTAGTTGATTTTTGATCACATATGACTCAACCTATCACTCGGAAGTTCAGTTTTACAAGAATTCAAAAAACTGCTTTATTATATTTTCAAAGTAAGCTTTGAAACATCTTATGTACACATGTCTTGCTCGCGTCTTGCCGGACATGATAATCTTAACAAACTGTTCAATGAAATCAACAAAATTTTTTCGACCATTAAGAATTTTAAATATACGAGTTTTTTACAACCTCACTTTTCAGTAACCTGGTGTAAATACTTCATAATATTTAAATTACAAAACAATACTAACACTTAATTATTAATATCAAGCATACGATGAGGAAGTCTAGTTACATTTATTCCTCCTGCCTTTCTTTGAAAGCTTATAGCAGACTACAATAAAATCAAATTTTGAGATTGCTTTGAATTTCGCACAAATTTACACGAGGGCTATCTGCGCTAGCCGTCCCTAATTTAGCAGTAAAAGACTAGAGGGAAGACAGCTAGTCATCACCACCCACCGCCAACTCTTGGGTTACTCTTTTACCAACGAATAGTGGGATTGACCGTCACCTTATAACGCCATCACGGCTGAAAGGACGAGCATGTTTGATGGGACGGGGATTCGAACCCGGGACCCTCAAATTGCGAGTCAAGCGCCCTTACCACGTGGCCATGCCGGCCCTAAATTTGAGTTTAATATATTTCTCTGCTTAAAACACGCATCTGATTGGTGTTTAGTTTCTTCTTGTTAAAGTAGGGCAAGAATGAATAATATATAATGATTATTTAGATGTTTTGTTTTCTCAGTTATAAAAACAATAATTACTAGACTGTTAAACGTTGTGATTATAAATGAAAAAAAAAATCAATATAAAAACACGCTTGAGGATCTTTTGAAAGATATAAAAAACAAAAGCATTCGAAGTTTAAGGATTGCCACAATCAAGAGGCGAGATCAAACACTTCTTGAACATATGATAAAAACGAGCTAATTGTAAAATGACTGCCGCAGCTGTAATTTCATTGAACTTGACAAAGGTTACTGACATGTGGCGTGGTTATGCTCAGTCACAAAATGTTCTTTAAGTTTATTTCTTCCCTGCTAATGTTCATTGACCGTTTGCACCTTCACTACTGTCCACACATCTGCCATTGAAAACCATGCTTGTTTTCTGTCCCACCTGCCGGATTCTGACGCGTGCCCGAGCTTCACCTCGCACGCCGCTAGCAACCCAGTAGGCAGGACAGCTGTGGAGGACAGGTGAGCGTCTGTCCAAGACTCGCAAGTATTGTAAGCTCTCCCCGGACCTCTCTTTTCTACAGTTTCCAAGGGAGTGGCACTTCGCATAGAAGATATTTTTGACAAAAAGTCGCCCTGTTCTCGCGCAAGAAATACAGAGGAAACAACCGGCAGCTAATGAACAATGGTGAAGCACACCTCTACGTCGTTGGTGCAAGTCTTCACTGCGCTGGACCGGACTCCATCCGGCCAGTAATTGAGACATGGAATTCCTCCTGTATCTGCTCCATTTCCAATCCGAACGTGATCGAATTTCCCACCAACTACTTTTTTTTCTGTAAACACCCCTCCTAAAAAAAGGGATCTAATATCATAAAACATGCCAATTGCTGTGATTATGTCAGTCTTTCTGGTGAAAAGCGATACCTGACGCTAGTAAGCTGACATTCAGTGAGGTCGACATTTTCCTAATACTGTTACAGCTTTAGTAGTAACGAAGCTAAGGAAGTGTGTGACACATTTCTCAGCAACATTTAGGCTGTTACTTATATTAGCTAGCTATACCTGACGCTAGTAAGCTGACATTCAGTGAGGTTGACATTTTCCTAATACTGTTACAGCTTTAGCAGTAACGAAGCTAAGGAAGTGTGTGACACATTTCTCAGCAGCATTTAGGCTGTTACTTATATTAGCTAAAAAACAGATAAACATCAGCCAATTACAAATTTTATTCGTTAATATGGAATAAAATACAAAGTTTCGCTTGATTATACCGAAACGTGGTCGCTGTAAGTCAAGTCTAACTCATCACGCTTTCAAAAAAATCTTTGAAATTCCTTCTAATAGCTTTACTCAAATAACTGATAAACCGCTGCTGGAAAATGCCTTTGGTTACTCTGTTTCTAAAACATCAAACAAAATAATTAAGCATACCTTGTGCAGTAGGATGGATGCCGCCAATTGGTCAGTCGGTCCCTCAGTTAGCAATACTGAAAAAACTGAGTCTTCGAACACGTAAAATTTAAATATATATGAATGTATGTATATATGAAAAGCAAATAAGTACTTTTGCATATCATAGTTTTTTTCCATTGAAATAAATAAGATACTGAACATGCCAATGAATGTTCTTTATATTTTTTTCCGATTTTTTTATAAAATCTTAATCTACATATCAACTGTTTTAAGTCACCAGAAAGTAAGATGCTCATTTGGAAAAAATCTAGCCACCTTCTTTTAAATTGTTTTATTAATAAAATCATGACTTAATACATGTTAATATATATATTAGTATATCAAATAATTAATACATATTAATTCCTGCCAGAATAAAATGATTTGACATAGCTGTATCCTCGTAAGGCCTAGTCGTTGAGATTTGTCCTCAAAAATTGCAAAGATTTAGAATTATTTGCAGGGCCAGGCCACCTGAAATGTCATTATTCCCAAGCCAGCCCCCCCCCCCCCAGTAGCACAGTAGTATGTCTGCGGACTTACAACCCTAGAATCCGGGTTTCGATACCTGTGGTGGGCAGAGTACACATAGCCCATTGTGTAGCTTTGTGCTTAATTACAAACAAACAAACACAAGCCAGTACTGCCCATTAATCTAACTTTAGATTTACTTCAGATCTGCCTCCATTATATGTCTCATTCCTCTCACCCCCTCAGTTAACAAAAGCTGGAGCCGGAACTGTTTATTTGAAATAAATCCTTCAGAATTAGTTCGTTGATACTCTTGTACTTTTTAGAGGTTATTCCACGAACAAGTGATAATTTTAAGTGTTATCATCGTGTTTAGTTCATTAAAATAAAATATAATAAGACACGCAAAAGTTATATGATTATGATAAATCATAATTTCCTGAGTGCCAGGAGGTCATCAAACTAATAAAAACAGTGCTAAGGAAGTACATTTAAAGTCATATTAATCATAGCTAAGCTCACACAACGAAATACTAGAACACAGCAGTCTGAGTTTTAAGTCATGAAACTGTCGAGTACCGCAGACATGGGCTAGGCTAAAATTAGCATAAGCTTCAGCAGAGGTAACAGGATTTAAATCCTTTGTTTCCTCCGATTTGGACACTGAACTTCTTAACTTGCCAGTTTGGTTGGATTGAAGTTCAAGTATTAAAAACTGAAGAAGTATTTTCTTTCGATAAGAAATAAGGCGTGACTGACTAGCAAGGTTGTCAACCTTCCTGGTAAACACCGTGATGTCATGGGTCACAGCTTTTGAAACAAAAGCTACACTGCGGTGACCTACAACTAGCAATCGATATATTATTGAAATTTCATATGTATTTTGTTGAGAGTAGAACGCGGTTGTGCGTTTCAGTTGGGCTTTCATATTAGAACGCGGTTGTGCGTTTCAGTTGGGCTTTCATATTCTGGAATTGTAAAATTAGAAATTTTCACATTACCCCCTTTCATAAATTAAAATACGATTTGCCCGTGCAACATTCAAACAACGACTGGAAGATACTTGTCGATAAAACACGTATAAATATATAATTGTATTTAATAACTATGAAATAAAAACTCGTTAACCGAAAAAATGACGATTTTATTATTTAAGGTTCACTATCAGTGGGGTTTACATATTGCATCATATTGAATAATTTTACGATTTTGCCTGTTAAAATACTCGGTATTAAAACGTTCAACCATTTTGCCTGTTAAAATACTCGGTATTAAAACGTTCAACCATTTTGCCTGTTAAAATACTCGGTATTAAAAAGTTCAACCATTTTGCCTGTTAAAATACTCGGTATTAAAACGTTCAACCATTTTGCCTGTTAAAATACTCGGTATTAAAAAGTTCAACCATTTTGCCTGTTAAAATACTCGGTATTAAAACGTTCAACCATTTGGACCCCATTGGTGATTTTAGGGTTAACCCAAAATAATTTTGTTCTAATTATGACAAAGTTATGATTTTTCTTCTTCTCCATTCTAGCAATTCTCCATTCTGGTTGAAGAGAATGAGTCTACTTCACAAAACACACACAGAATAATCTACGTTGCAGCTAATACTGCGTTTGTTTGAGTCCCACGTGTAGTCCCACTCATAATCTACGTTGCAGCTAATACTGCGTTTGTTTGAGTCCCACGTGTAGTCCCACTCATAATCTACGTTGCAGCTAATACTGCGTTTGTTTGAGTCCCACGTGTAGTCCCACTCGATGTATACAGAGCTCACAGGTTAGCAACCATTTGTTTCAATTTATGGTTTTTTTTATAAAAACGTGTGAATCGGAGTAGCATATCTGATTTTTCACTATGACATTAAGCTAATAAGTGAGACTTCTTAGAAGTACATTCTTCTCAAGCAAACGTTTCAAGCGCTTAACCCTAATGCGCAGGTGGGGGTCAATGTGCGCATGCCACAAAATACCATTCAACATTACTAATTAAGGACAGTAAGTACCAGATACAATATACGGGATACTAGATAAACTGTTGATATGCATTTCAGAAGTTCTAGCGGTTGTGCAAATGCAATAAGCAAAGTGTACGATGGATGAAAATATTTTTATTTTTCACATGAACATCACTTTGCACTCCAACTTATCAGAGTCTGAGTCAGAATGATGTCGGCAATTCACAGAGATATCTTGAGAACAAACACTTTTCTAACAAATCTGATTTTTTATGTACCTTGTGCATTTGGTTAAACGTTCGTGTAGATTTAAAAAACATATTTTAGACGAATGTTATCAACTATAATATACTTTTAATTTGATTTGATCTTCTTTTGTACTTGCAGTACGATATGTTTTACCAATTTTCAAACGGTACTAGGAATTTTCGTTTTTCTTTTCACAATATTTCCAACTTTATCAACCTTATATATATATATATATATAAACTTCTATTCTGATACCCCCTTCCCCTTTTCAATAATAATACTTTGATCCTCCAGAGAATAAGCTTACTCAACACGACCATTGTAGTCAACCTATCTTTTCAGTGATCTTATTCATTTGGAGACAAACTTTACACATGTGAAAAAACGAGGCTTGGACACACTTGAAGTTAAACCAATAGAATAATTCTGTTCTACTTAATGTGATCTGAATTTCTCGGCCTTTTGAAACGAAAATTTCTAAGAAGCCAGATATCATAAAAAAAAGTCACTCAGTATCTTATTTACTTAATTGACTTAAGATCTTCGATAAGAAATCGCATACGTTTGACTGTTTTAAGTCATTAGGCAAAATTAAAGACTATAAAAAATGATGAAAAATTATCTTAGGAATTAGTCTTTCATAATTAATTTCCCAGTGCCTCAACAATAATAAGCGTGAGGGTTTATAACGCTACAAATCGGAGGTCAATTCCAACATTCAAAGTTTTCAAAATCTCGTTTATGTAATATTTTTTTTTAATAATCATGTTACTTGTCTATCCTTTTTACTATATTTCTCTTTTTCTTTCTACTTTTCTATGTCTCTCTCTCATGTCTATCTATCTGTCTGACTCTGTCTACCTGTTCATAGTTTATGTATTCTTTTAAAACACTTGGAAAAACAACTGTTTAAGCTTAACATTCATACAAGCATACAGTAGATTTCCATGTAGAGTTGTGAGAGTGGTTGAAATAAACGTATTAAAACAACTGTTTAAGCTTAACATTCATACAAACATACAGTATGTTTCCATATAGACTTGTGAGAGTGGTTGAAATAAACGTATTAAAACAACTGTTTAAGCTTAACATTCATACAAACATACAGTATGTTTCCATGTAGAGTTGTGAGAGTGGTTGAAATAAACGTATTAAAAGAACTGTTTAAGCTTAACATTCATACAAACATACAGTATGTTTCCATATAGAGTTGTGAGAGTGGTTGAAATAAACGTATTTACCACATTCTTTTAACAAAGCAATAGAATAAATATTCATTGCAATTTTTTCAATGGAATCTTAATTGTCCTAACTTATAATTAATCAGTAAGGCAGAATATAATAGCCAAAAATTTCAAATACCCATAGTTGTAGATTTTCATTCAATGTTATATTCTATTGGTATTAAACGAATATATATATATATGTGTTAAAAATAGTATTTTTATGAGGACCTTAATCGTTACTTCATTTTACTATTGGACAGCTAGTTTACTTCACTTTACTGTTGGACAGTTAAGTAAAAAGCTAGTTTTTTGTTTTGTTTTACATTTCTGGACGTTTGTTTGTTGTAAAGCACAAAGCTACACAATGGGCTATCTGTGCTTAGCTAACCACTGGTATCGAAACCCGATTTTTAGCTGAGTCACCAAAAGTTCCATACATTATTTCTCTCTCTATCTATACGATAGTATTATCAGTACGCGTTTGATGCAGTTGGTGACCACGTGACGCCTCATAAACACACATTCCAGGGTAAATCTTTTATATCTAGAGGCAACATGACGTCGGTGGCAGGTGCGTGTGGAAGTTATCCTAGGGATTTTAAACTCCGAGATCATGACCTGTTTACCGAGGAAGATGGGAGTGGCAAGGTGGTTCGGAACATGTGGACTTGGCGGTTTTAATTAGGCTGTTTAAGGTCATTGTATTCTAGGAGTACGAAAAGAAAAGTCTTTTTTTAGTGACTGACATTGCATTTTTATTATTAAGCCATCATTTTAGTCTCATTAGGCATAAGTACAGTTTACAACATTTTATTTTAACCTTTTAACAAAATGGTTAAATGTACCTTTCATTCTTCTTTCATGTGTTTTAAAACGCGTGTTGCTCATGGTTTAAGTAAGGCTAGATCATGCACAAATCATTATATCACTGCATGGCCACGTGGTTAGAGCACTCGACTCGCAATCTGTGGGTCGCGAGTTCGAAACCCGTCCCACCAAAACATGCTCGCCCTTTCAGCCGTGGAGGCGTTATAATGTGACGGTCAATCCCACTATTCGTTGGTAAAAGAGTAGCCCAAGAGTTGGCGATGGGTGGTGATGACTACCTGCCTTCCCTATAGTCTTATACTGCAAAATTAGGGACGGCTAGCGCAGATAGCCCTCGTGTAGCTTTGCGCGAAATTCAAAAACAAACAAAAAACAAACACTGAATCTGAAAAAAAAACTGTACCAACCGTTTTGGTCCATCGGTGGGTTAGCGGTAACTTTACAGACTTACAACACTGCCACCCCCCCCCCCCCCCACGTGACACAGTGGTATGTCTGCGGACTTACAACGCTAGAATCCGGGTTTCGATACCCTTGGTGGGCAGAGCACAGATAGCTCATTGTGTAGCTTTGTGCTTAATTACAAACAAATAAACAAACTTGGGTTCGATTCCTTGCGATAGGCAGAGAGCATGTAACCTATTGTGTAGCTCTTTAAAACTGACAAACAGTTATTCAGACAGACGATACAGCCATTTTGATTTTCTATCAACGTACACGTCACCATCAAGATCGTTTAGCCAGGCCTAATGACGCAAAAAATATTTGTGCGATTAAAAGATCAGACAAAAGTGAATTGAGAGGAAAACATCTGTTTATGTGTTACTACGGAAACGAACAATTTCAGTGTGATAGTATAAACAGTTGTTTGTCTAGAATGTTAGGTATGCTACTTGTGCATATTTATATGTATACCAACCGGTAAATGTGTCATATAATTGTTGTAATCGTAACCAAAATTCTGTTTGTTTTTTTTAATTTACTCTCTTCCTCTACAAATATAAAATGTTTTAATGACGTCAGTAGTTTGTCTAGAAAGTTCAGAAACCATTCAATATAACTTTAGGATATTTATTTGTTCATACATTCAATTTTGATTTTTTAAACTAAAATTACTAAGTGCTGTTTGAAGTTATCTGACAGATATATTACACACTGAATAAAATCACCGTAAACTCTAGAATATGACTGTTTTCTTACTTAGCTCAACGTTTCAGTTTTTACAATATCACCTGGTGCGAACTTCTGGGAGCCAACTAATTTAAGCACAAAATCGCTCCTGAGGATAGCTTACGAACTTGAAAAGTTGAGAAAAAAATAAAATTCCTTGTTCTGGAGCTTATGGCCGTTTTCTTCGTACTGTGATTTTCTCACAAAACTTAACACATATCAATGTCAGAACATAATTGTAAACAGTATTCTCCATCAACCGAAAGAAAATATATGCAGCTGTAATAGGTAAATGATATAACTTCTTTTTCGAGTTTCATATTAATTAATCACAGTTACATATTCGTGTGTAGGTATCATAGTTGCACTCTTGCGTTTAGGCATCATAGCTACACATTTGTGTTTGAGTACCATAGTAACCCATTTGTGTGTGTGTGAGTACCATAGTAACACATTTATTTGTGAGTATCATAGTAACACATTTGTGTTTGAATACCATAGTAACACATTTGTGTGTGAGTACCATAGTAAGACATTTGTGTGTGAGTATCATAGTAACACATTTGTGTGTGAGTATCATAGTAACACATTTATGTGTGAGTATCATAGTAACACATTTGTGTGTGAGTATCATAGTAACACATTTGTGTGTGAGTACCATAGTAACACATTTGTGTGTGAGTATCATTATTATACTTTTGTGTGTGATTATGACAGTTAAAATTTTTGTATGGGTATCACCGTGATACTCTTTTATGTGTATATTCTAGTTATACTCGTGTAAGAATATCATCCTTATATTCATGTGGGAATCGTAAGTACGCTCTTGTGTGAGTATCAGCGTTCGAATCTTGTGTGAGTATCATTGTTACTCTCTTGTGAGTGAGTATCGTTGTTACACTTTTGTGTGTGGGTATCATAGCTACAATCGTATGTGGGTACTTACACTCTTGTGTGGGATTCATAATCACTCTCTCATGTGTGAGTATTAAAGTTACACTCTTGTATCATAATTACACTCTTATGTGTGAATATCACAGTTACACTCTTGTGTATAGGTATCATAGTTACATTCTTATGTGTGGATATCATAGTTACATTCTTATGTGTGGGTATCATAATTACACTCTTATGTGTGGATATCATAGTTACACTCTTGTGTATAGGTATCATAGTTACATTCTTATGTGTGGATATCATAGTTACATTCTTATGTGTGGGTATCATAATTACACTCTTATGTGTGGATATCATAGTTACACTCTTGTGTATAGGTATCATAGTTACATTCTTATGTGTGTAGGTATCATAGTTACATTCTTATGTGTGGATATCATAGTTACACTCTTGTGTATAGGTATCATAGTTACATTCTTATGTGTGTGGATATCATAGTTACACTCTTGTGTATAGGTATCATAGTTACATTCTTATGTGTGGATATCATAGTTACATTCTTATGTGTGGATATCATAGTTACATTCTTATGTGTTGATATCATAGTTACACTCTTATGTGTGGATATCATAGTTACACTCTTGTGTGTGGATATCATAGTTACACTCTTGTGTGTGGATATCATAGTTACACTCTTGTGTGTAGGTATCATAGTTACATTCTTATGTATGGATATCATAGTTACATTCTTATGTGTGGATATCATAGTTACACTCTTATGTGTGGATATCATAGTTACACTCTTGTGAATGAATACCATAGTTACACTCTTATGTGTGGATATCATAGTTATACTTGTGTGTGGCTATCATAATTACACGCTTGTGTGTGGATATCATAGTTATACTTGTGTGTGGCTATCATAATTACACTCTTGTGTGTGGATATCATAGTTACACTCTTGTGTGTATGTATCATAGTTACATTCTTATGTGTGGATATGATAGTTATACTTATATGGCTATCATAGTTACACTTTTGTGAGTGGATATCATAGTTACACTATTATGTTTGGGTATCATAAGGGTATCGTGCAAGATAGCAGAGTTTGTTTTTAGTTATGTTTGAATTTTGAATTTTGAGTGAGAATTTAAAAAAAAAAGAGTTAATCGTGAGCTATAAAATGATTCACTGAAGTGAAATAGTTTGAATATGAACAACTAGATGGCTTATTGGATAATATAATTTGTTTTGATCTATTTCCAATATCTAGAATTCGGGCATGGTATGTCTCCACTAAGAAGTACAGAACTTTTATGGCGTTATTTATTCGAATTCCTCCATATTTCATGTACTTGTGTTGGGTGGTTCATGTCATTATTCTAAAAGCAGTTTGATCAAAACTAGTAGTATCACGTGGGATAAACCCCTCAGACATGTTTCTGTTTACATTTTATGTTCATTACAGTGTGAAAATTTCATTTCGTCTCAACTAGCTTTACTAAAACTAGTAATTTAATGGTCTTTCACTTCCTGTGTAACGAAGTAAACCAGTTTTTTTATGAGCTCTGTATTGCCTCTTTAAAACATTTCATAAAGTACAGCTCCCCCTACATTTAGCTTTGCTAATGAAGACGTTTTTTTCTTGTGTTGCTTTACAGTGTGCTGTACCATAAAAGGAATTAGGACTGTTAAACTTTATCTCCCGCCAGTGAATTATGAAAACATGTTTTGTCTGTGAAAGTCTATCTTCTACTAACCTACAGGTCAGAGCACCCCAACAAGTTGAAGGTATTCCAGTGTTACACCCACAAATAGCGCAGCCTTTTCTGTGCTTGTTTCGGCAAGCTTTGACAGCTCCATCTTGTGGCGCCCAATGTTCGCGTCTTGCAGGCGTCGTGGCACCTGTTGTCCGGGAAAATAACTTCGTTAAGAGAGAGAGAGAGAGAAAAGGCCTTAAGATACACTCTATTTCCGCGTCAATTTTTGTAAACCTTGATGGGTTTCAGTTATTCGAAGAGAAAAACAGAAGAACAAACGTTTACACTCAATCTTCCGAACAACCAGTATCAGTCATTTAAACCCGTAATGTATAAGTCGTGAGAATTTGTTAAACGTCACTGATATTCTGACAAGCTTTGTTAGGACGTCTTCTTCTTTTATCTATATATTTCTTTCAGTAATAATCAGATACTGGAGAACCGTGAGCACGCGTGAAGCTTTGTTTGTTTGTTGTTAACCACAAAGTTACACAATAGGCTGTCCGCACCGTGCATACCGCGGGTATCGAAACCTGATATTTAGCGTTATAAGCCCTCATATTTACCACTTAGCCATCAAAGTGGGGGGGGGGGGGGAGCAACACGTGAAGCAAGGAGTGCGGATCAGTTCTTTGTCCAAGCCTTCCTTATAGCCCTACTACTACTGAAGCTTCTAAAACCGTTCTTTATCGGTCTTATTTTTTTAAACCTTGCTTCGTAAGTACCAGGTTTATATAAACAAAATGCCACGAGCTCAGAGTAGGATATCTATCTTTAAAGGAGAGTCTTCCAACGTCAGTAGCCACAAACAAAAAATAGACTGACCTAGTTAAGGCTGTCACGTTTTTCGACTAACTAAATTTTTTCTCCACGAAAATAAAATTTGATTTCACGAACACACCCAACAAACTGTTCTCAAACTTTATGCATTATTTGAATGTTTTTTAAGAATACAGTTAAACTAATGTGAACACTGTGTATCAACCAATCAGATGTACACTAAGGTGCTCCAACTTTACAGAAAAAGTTGTATACACCTATCTAGATTTTGAAACACGAAATCAATGTATCCTACAATATTATATATATATATAAATATTCGAAACACCACCAGGTTTGAATTGTCGTATCTTTTTATTGCGCTTTCGCAGCTTTAACACTATTCTTCAATCAACGGATTTTCTCATAGTGCTAGATGTACAGGAGGCAGTTAAAGTCTTGCACTATTTAATATTAAGTTGGAATCCTTGGGTATACGTATTAATAACAGTATATATTTATTACGTTCGAGAAGATCACACTCTTTCTTATAGATATAAAATATATATTTCATATTTTGGATATATACTTATATATATATATAATGTATATCTGTGTTGTATCCACTGCAGGGATTGAACCCTAGTTTTAATGTTATAAGCTCTCACTTTTACTACTGAGCATACTTAAAGGAGATTTTAGTGCTGACGTTACCAAGAATATAAATTGTCTAGAAAAGTTAAGATGTTTTTCATTTTTCATTCTTATTACTTTGCCTTATGTAACAACATATAAGTTTTTAGATTGTAGAGAAAAACCCTCAAAATATCTTCAACTGTAACTTATTTAGGATTATTTAAAATTCATCTGAAGCTCTAGTGGTAAAAATTTGAACTTGTGTGTGCCTACGTGCATTGTATAAATGAAACCAGAATACATATACAAATAATTCAGATAAGCAAGTTCATTCAGACTCTTTTCATTACACAAAGATAACTTATGCACACTTTAAACTTTGTTTTCCCAGTTTTCTTCGAATAAAGATCGGTTTTCTTTTCAAGTATTGTAACTTTTGTTTATAAAATGTGTCAACGATCGGAAGCGAGTAGTCATATAAAGCAGATCAGAAGGTGAAAAAACAACTGTTACTTTATACAATTGCAAATGCAAGCTTTTACGAATTTTGAATTTAACCTTTACATTACCTATTTGATCCTGTACCTTTACTGTAGATGGTGTCATATTGAGCAAACTTACGCTTTTCCTTGTGTGAAAAACAAACAAATCACAAAACTTGATGATATGACTTGTTTTGTATGTAGGGGACCCCCAGAAGTAATTATTTAAATCATTGTTTGTTTGTAGTTGAGCACAAAGCTACACAATGGGCTGTCTGTGCTCTGCCCACCATGAGTATCGAAACCCAGTTTCTAGTCAAATCAAGTGCAATATTTAGAAAATTGTTATTCATTTAAATTTAATTTCTTTGACTCATATGCTGTTAAGGACTCTGTAACTAACAAAGTCATGGGCCTACAAGCGACTTGCTTCGTAAACGATTTAGAAAAATATATTTAAAAGTTCGAGGAGGTCCTGAACTCTTGCTGCAATTGTAGTTCTTATTTTAACCACCCAATTAAACAGTTTTTAAAAAGTATTGATATTGCTCATAATTCTACTGAACAAATGCAGTTAAGAAAAACAAAATACTCTCTTAAAGGGAATTAAATCAAGGAAACCTATAATTTTAGATAAAAAAATTGTAAGTTTTCTTTGCAGTTATATAAAAGGAATACGTTAGGCATGCATAATTTATTAGCATGGTTTGATGTAACGTCCTCTAGTCGTCATTACGAACAGATTAGGCCTCTATTTGTTTCAAGGATACTTCCCTTTCTTCTCTAATGTTAAATATTTTAGTGAGGAAAGAAAAATTACACAACTTAATGCCCACTGTACGTCTACAGATATTGATGTTCCGATTTCAGGTTGTTGTTTGTTGTTGTTGTTTTTTTTTGGGGGGAGGGGGTATAAAATATTTCTAGCGTATTCAGTTAACTAGTTCATCATCTTTGCATTTTCTGTTTTTAGCATTCCCTAGGAATCATCTTGGAGAAAATTTCTTACTGCATGTTGTGTACTTGTGTACAGAATATTACAAAGATTTAAGCTTAAGGAAACTGAAAATGGATAGGGTTTTTCTTACATTTTGTATTTTTTCTTTTTACGGTTTCTTTTCTTTCTCTCTCTCCCGCTCCCCAGTGGCACAGCGGTATGTCTGCGAACTTACAACGCTAGAATCCAAGTTTCGATACCCGTGGTGGGCAGAGCACAGACAGCCCATTGTGTAGCTCTGTGCGTAATTACAAACAAACAAACTCTCTCTCTCTCTCGTAACATTCACAATCTGATATGGAGGATTTTAGAAGAACACGAAATGTTTTAATGTGTTATGTTTGTGTTAAGATATGAGAATTGAAGACTTCTTTTCCGATTTCCGCTCTCTTCGGTGAACCAGTTTAGAAATATACATATATATATATATATATGATATTACATGGCACGAGACAATTTAGTCAGTTACGATGGGACTGCTAATCGTCTATATGAATCTATTTTTGCGCCATCTAGTGGTACACTTAAAAATTACCGATTTATTATATATTGCGTTGTTTGTTCCAGTATGTAAAATACTCACGCACTTAAGAATGAGTGAGGAAAACTCTACATGAATATATAAATAGTTATAGATATATAATAATATACGTAACTTATGTATGTATATATGGTAAGAGGAGTGTGTTTATTAGTATATATGCAAACGCTTTAATATATACGTGTATATTCATATACATACATTTTTATATTTAGTGTACAATGCTTATTATCAAGAATGTAACCACAGGGTATTTTAGGTACACTTCTAGTCAAGTGATATTTGTTAAGCCGAATTTTCTGTTTTCTATTGTAATAACTCAGATCCCAACAGATGTTGTCACGTCGATGACAAAAAAAAAGCAGAGCTACTGTTCCCCAGATTGATATTCTAGTTGGCACAAAACCCCGCAGCACCTAATTTATTGAGTGCAAGAACGGAGTTCTTAGACAGGACTAAACCCTCCTATATCGTGCACCTGTTTCCCACTATCCCCCCTCCCTCCCGTTCCTTAACTCATGGTCCAGCTGGCAGGAGAAGCAAACACTAGCTTAGCGGCGTTATCTGATTGGTGGGTTCTCGAAATACCCAACATTCGAGGATTTCTTGTGATTGGTTTATTCGACGTACACCTGCACCTTTGCAAAGAGCGGAAAAGAAGAGAAGTTGCTTGAAAACCATTGAGTTCTTCACTTTAG
Source organism: Limulus polyphemus (assembly GCF_000517525.1). Taxonomy (NCBI): domain Eukaryota; kingdom Metazoa; phylum Arthropoda; class Merostomata; order Xiphosura; family Limulidae; genus Limulus; species Limulus polyphemus. The sequence goes on from NW_013669294.1 coordinate 92,710, forward strand.
AATAAACTCGTCCGAGAAAGATCATTGTTAGCGATTCGTTGCGAGCAGTCGTGTTGTAAAACGTACTATAGAGTTAACATACGATCGTGTGAAGCTAACTACTTGTTGAACTTGTCTGTGCCATAACACACCGAAACTCTCTGGTGCCAAAAACTTACGTCCCATAATGCCTCGTTCGTTCTTAATCAAGAAACATCAAAATTATAAAGCTAACCTTCCTATCAAGAGATCTTGGACAGATATGGATAATGACATCGTTATTAGCCTAGCATCTCCATTATCTCTCTACTCAGGTATGTAATCGTGAAAATTTAAATTTTCCACGCACTTCTTATTGCGACAACAGTTTTGTAAAACGAAAATTTTAATATAATGATGATGAACAGTACGATCACAGAAGTATGCTTCTTGAGCGTTTTAGAATGTTTTCAATCGCATCTTCAGTAAATTCGACAGTAAATAAAGACAATATCACTGTCCCCTGATTAAGCAGGATCTTCCTGCTTCAAATAATAACTTTACTTCTGCTGAATATATTTTGTTTTCATATTTTTCTAATTATCTGTTTTGTATGTTGTTGTAGTTTTGTTTGTTTGTTTTTTGGAGGGGAGGACTGTGTCTTCTAAATAATTCAATAACTGTAGTTATTTACTTGAGTTATATTTTTTGTTCTTGTATTATTTCTACTGGACAAATTATCTGAAGTATGAAAGAAAACCTAACAAAACATCCAATGAACAACTTGAATTTGTTGTTCATCATTAGATACTGTATTATCTTTCATATAACCACCCATTCTTCTCACTTTGTTCTATTAACATTAGTAACTCGATAAGAGATGAAAAATGAAATGTCTGATAAGTTTCGAGAATTTCACACAACTCCTTTACAAACACACTTTTTTTTTACATCTCTGAAGTATATAATTTGTTAAACTATTTTAATATTACAGAAATAAATTATAAAACTCATAAGATTCCAAGCAAAATCGTGATTAATGTGTTGATTTTTAATTCAAAATAATTACAATAGTTTTGTTTGCCAGACATCAAATACTTTTTAACAAATGGTTTATTCTATCATTGTTTTAATTTCACCCCCCCCCCAGTGGGCCAGCAGTAATCCTCCGAACTTACAACGCTAAATTTCGGTGTTCGATTCCTCACAGTAGGAAGAGCACATTTTGTCCATTATGTAGTTTGACTTTTAATTCAAATTATATAAAAATACAAAAAATATATATTGCACATTATCAACAGAAGCCACTAGTGCAGTTATTGCAGTGTATATAAAAATCTTCACATATTTCAAATAATTTGGGCAATCTCTAAGATCTCAGGTATTTGAGCCATTTCGTATCTGCAACAGCTTTGTTGCCAGTTGATATTTAGCAGTGGTGGCAGAGTCTTGATAGGCAGCGCTGTAACGACGTTTTCATTAGTTCTTTATCTGTGGCTGTGCAAAGATAAGATTAGAAAAGTAGTTTTAGTGATGGAAATACTCATAGGGTAAACGTGAGGAAAACTTATAGTGGGTGTGACAAAAACCTAATCAGTGGGGTGTCAAATACAGGTAATAAAACTCTTGGTATCCACAGGATTTTACATGACATGTATGTCGTCAGGGGGCTATAGCCTTGTTTCAGCATGAATTAAATCTAAATAAGTTAAAGGAAAGATTTCAAAAAGTATGTTATCGTATACATAGCAGATAACAAAGTCAATGAATCGCACTGTTCAAATTCCTAATTGAAGGTACTGATCCGTTTTGGTATTTTTTTAAAACTGATAATGATATGGGCGCGGGTTGGCCCTGTGGTAGAACTCTATATTTCGGAGCTAGCGAGCTGGATTCGAATCCGTGCAAAATCAAAAACTTTCCATACACTTTAGCATGTGATTGCGTTATAAGAGAGACAGTCAATCCTTTAGAGTGAATGATGAGTGGTAGGATGCTGCTGACCGACTGCTTTCCCTCTGGTCAATAGTACAAGATTAATGACGTAGGGAGATAACCTTTGTAAGTTTGTCATAAATACAAAATATAAATACGGACAATAATATATACGCTCATACTTCATTCAACCAAAGAGTCCCCATTGAATCTATATATATATATTATCTGCAATCAAAATGCCTTGACCTCAAACTGTTTACATGTGTAACCGAATTTGTACTGTCTTTTTTTTAGATGACCTGGTTCCCTTTGATTTGACTAAAAAGACAAGAGTGTCTGGCTCAAAAATTGAATACCAACCTCAATCAGTAGAAGAACCCTTACAACATCGGCGAGATCCAAATGTGTTCGCTTTTTCTGCATCCTCTGCCGAAACAGTGGTTAGTCGACCAGAAGAATCATCTTGCACACAAACCCCCGTTTCTCATTACCAGCATTTCCACTCTGACACCACTTACAGCTTCGGGTACATGGAACAGCCTCAGATACCGATGTCTCCACCACGGTCACCACCCACTTCCTGTAATGGTTTGGCCAGATCAACTGACAAGCCGATTTTGGGTTCACCGGTTTCTACAAAAGAGCTATTTTCACCCATAAAATCATTTCCTATTCAAGCAGTGGCACCTAGCAAAAGCGAGTTATCAACGACGTGGATTCCATATAGCCACCAGGAGTCACTTTTGACAGCTCCTCCTAGTCCTGAATCAGAAGAGGAAAGCAGTCGAGACAGCACAGCAACAATTAGTAAAACGCTTACAGCAAATTCTCGATATCAGTGTTTGGAATGTGATAAAAGCTACTCCACCCTCAGTGGACTGTCCAAACATCGGCAGTTCCATTGTGAGTCAACTACTAAAAAATCCTTTAGCTGTAAGCACTGCGACAAGGTCTACGTCTCCCTTGGGGCTCTCAAGATGCACATCAGGACTCACACCCTCCCGTGTACATGTACGTTATGTGGCAAAGCCTTCTCCCGGCCCTGGTTACTTCAAGGTCACATCCGGACCCATACTGGAGAGAAACCTTTCTCCTGTCCGCACTGCACCCGAGCTTTTGCTGATCGGTCCAACCTGCGGGCTCACCTCCAGACACACTCGGACGTCAAGAAATACAGGTGTAAGGCATGTAACAAGACCTTCTCTCGCATGTCCTTGTTGGTGAAGCATGAAGAAGGAGTGTGTGCCAGCGGACTCCAGCAGCGGTAACCAGCTGCGTTCCGCTCTGTTGAACTTAGGAAAGAAATATACGTTTTTAAATTAACTGCTTAGAATTACTCGTTTTATTAAGCCTACCTAAGAACTCTGACAGTTCCTCTAAGAAGAAGAAAAAACGCGAAGGAGTCACGATCTTTGTTAAATAGCCTAAGAAACAGAAAAACACAATTTAATCGCTGATACTAGTCTTTATATTTTAAAAGTCCTATTTTTCTAGGCCTTATAGTTTGATAGAGATTTAAAAAGTTCATTGGATTGCCTGCCAGCATCCAAACTGCCATGTTTACAAACCTAATAAAGACTCAAGTGATTTTTTTGTATATACATATATATTTTTAATAAGATTTCGTATCAATCGAAAGTTAAGATATCGTCGTATAAAACTTTAAAAACTCGTTTCTTATAACATTTAAAAGAAAACTTGCGTTCAGTGCACAAAGTAATCGTGGCACTTTTACTCCTAAAGTGTACATTTAGAGTTTAGGAAAGGTAACATTTAGCTGCGTTACCTCTGTGTTGTACTATTTAACGTTACGTTATCGAAACAAGGCGAATAACAGTGGTAAAAAATACTAGTCAACCAATATTTTCATACTCAAAATGTTTTAGATTTTAAAATGCTTGATTAAGAACAATTATAAGGCTAGATTGTATTATATAACATTACAGCATTGAAAAAAAAATGTATTGAAAATATTGCTCACTTTGTTTTTTCATTTCAAATGTATGGCTTTTGCAGGTTATTACGACTTTTAAGCTGTACGTGTAACCATATAGATAGATATACGACGCGTGGAGTACGGTGAAAACTTTTTTACAGTTGCATTCTCACAGAGATGTTCATTTAAACTGAGTATATGTATGTGTGTGTGTGTGTGTTGTTTATATTATTTTTTAAAGTTTTCAGTGAAGGATAAAAACATTTTCAATGAAGACAGCAAACGATTTGTGATAAACTTTCATGACAGGAAATTTACGTGAAGGAATATCTTTTGATTGAATCTAAACGGCCTTTCATTTAACAGATACAATATCTGGTTCCTATAAAAGTATTATTATTGTTTTCTAAACATTTCTTAACACTTACTTTTACGATCAGCAACGTTCAACAATACTTTTAGTACGCTTCACCGTGCACCGTTCTGTTCTATTGTTGTTTAATATTCTTTTCGGTTACTATAATATCAGTTTTGTAACCTGTATTTATTTGAAGTTGTTTGTTGTCTTCACTAAACATGTATTGTTTATATATATAGTTTTATACTACCTTTCAAAGACTCTTATGGGTTCCTGTATGCGATTGTGCATGTTAGTAAAAAAAAAGTTTGCACGTTTTATCTCTGGGAGTGATTATTACTTGGGTGTCATAACCGTGACACCAAAACTTACATTTAGAACAGAAAGCAGCAACACCAGAACAGGTGCAGCCAACCGAGGAAGTGTTAGCCTTCAAGATGTGGTGTTATCTTACTCTCTCTCCAGGTCACTGAAATCATCATTAAGTAACGTGATTATTTACATAATCATAAGCCAGCGGAGGTCCAGTGGTTAGCGTGCCTGGAATGCAGATCCATGGATTCTTGGTTCGCGATCCGCTGTTGTAAAACACGCGTTCCACCCTTTGGGATCGTGGGTATCGCTATAAAAGTGATGATGAAATCATACTAATGGGCCAGACAGTTTAGCACGAAATTCTGAAACAAACAAACAAACACATAGTCAGGTTGATGTTAATGTATTGTTTAGTGTCGTATCTGGCTAAGCTATACAAGGCTCGTTTGAACATAGCTGTCCTTATTTTGAACTTATAGATTAGAGAGAAAGCAGCTAGTTAACAGCACCTACCGCCAACTTTTGTCTGACTCATTAGTAAGATTTCATCATCACTCGAACACAAAAATGGAATAGGTATGTAAGGTCCTGCTAACGAAGAATAACAACTAATACAGACAAACATACATAAACATCTCTTGGTGAAACCATTTGTATTACGTTAAAAGTATCAGTAAAACAATTTTCGGCTCTATCTATAAATTTTATTAATTAATATCACATACAGAGGAAGCTAATCATAACCATCACAGAGAAAGACAACTGAGTTTCCTAGGACACATAATGAGAAAGGAAGAACTTGAAAATTTGGTAATTACTAGAAGAATAGAGGTAAAAAAAGTCGAGAGAGACCAAGGTTAAACTACATCAGTAGCATAAACAAATGTCAGTGTGAATGAGACTTTAAAACGTACAAAAGACAGGAACCTATGGAGAACCGTGATCGCCAACGTTCAAACTGTATGTGACATCTAGAGAGAGAGAATATCACATAGTTATATCCTTATTTTCTGGAGAGAAAAAAAAAGAACATAAATACGTCAATCAAAATGTGAAAGGCCATTAATACCCCCCCCCCCCCACATCCTGCCATTTACCTTATTCCATAGGATTCTCAGATTACAGGTTTGAAGAATTGTATTCAGGACAAGGTATTTGAGAATAAACTACAATAAACAACATTATTCAGAGGGTCAGACAACTTAACAACTTGAGTCATTTTTGTGGGAAAGACGTGTTGGAGCATATTGTGACCTTATAACGTATATAAACAACATTATTCAGAGGGTCAGACAACTTAACAACTTGAGTCATCTTTGTGGGAAAGATGTGTTGGAGCATATTGTAACCTTATAACGTATAGAAGAGTCAGTTTCTGTGTAAGTAGATATATTCACAATGACTAAAACGTTACAGGTAATTTTTGGGCAAATAAGGCATGTTTTTCGACATGGAACTGTAAGCACTGTGTGAATCAAAGAACTATCTATGATGTAATGTTTACATATGCAACGTTTTTAGGTTCAGAGCCTAGACCAATAGTATTTATTTCATATTCCAACCAGTCTGATGAACCCTGGTATTGGGCGAAAGGCCTCATCAACACTGGATGGTCAGATAAAGTGTGGTTAACATATTATAACTTATTCTTCTTTGATTTCACTCATGAGTTCTAAGAGATATATTGCGATTTTTTTAAACTTTTAACTCCTGTAAAATAATTTAAAAAGACACAAATCTCCTATGTGTCTGCTCCAGTCTTAGGAGGATGTAGCAAGGTATCTTTGTGCAAAATCTCATTTAGATTGGTAAAAATGTAAAGAAGCGACAGGCTAAAAGCCCTAACTTTGTGAAACTTTTAGCCTTTGACACCTTCAAAAATTGGAAGAAAGGCACAAATCTCTCATCTGTCTGCTTCAGTCTGTGGCAGTTAACGTAAGGTATCTTTGTGCAAAGTCTCATTTGAATTGATAATATAAAGAAAGAGCAGGCCAAAAAACCCCAATTTTTTTGTAATGTTCGACCTTTGACCCCTAAAATCGCAACTAGGGCCTAAATAATAAAAAAGTTTGTTTTTGTAATTAAGCACAAAGCTACACAATGGGCTATCTGTGTTCTGCCCACAACGGGTATCGAAACCATGATTCTAGCGTTGTAAGTCCGCAGACATACCGCTGTGCCACTGGGGGTAATAAAAAAAAGAAACCGATTTTCAGACGTATTGAATTAAGGTATATGTCCTACGCATTTCAAGACTGTCGGCTCAGAAATAAAGGAGTTTAGCACATTTGTTTGTTTGTTTGTAAGTTCGCGAAAAGCTACACGAGAGCTATATGCGTTAGCTGTCCCTAACTGAGCAATGATAGAATAGAGGGAAGGCAACTATTGTGCTACTCATTTACCAAGGAATAGCGGAACTGATCGTCACATTATAACGCCCCCACGGCTGAAAGGGCGAGCATGTTTGGTGGGACGGGGATTCGAACCCAGGACCCTGAGATTGTGAGTTGAGCGCCCTAACCACCTGGCCATGCCGAACCAGCACATTTGTAATTGTTGGAAAAAGGAAGAAAGAAACTTAGAAAGTACAATATGTCTCCCTCCTTAATCTTAATCAGTATGAAAGTTTCTCGTGGAAACAGTGGAGTTAATATTATTCATTACACGGAAATACTTTGAAATGTATATGAGACATATAAATCCTATGCTTTCCACAGCGTTCTATGTAAAATGATGTGTCTAGGTTGAAAAAAGAATTACTAAGGAAAAATAGAAAATGGCGCGAAATGTTACCAATATGTTTACGTTATATTATTAAACAGGTATTCTAGTGCACGGCCAGGTGGTTAAGGCACTCGACTCGCAATCTGAGGGTCGCGGGTTCGAATCCCTGTCACACCAAACATGCTCGCCCTTTTAGCCGTGATGGCGTTATAATGTTACGGTCAATCCCACTATTCTTTGGTAAAGAGTAGGTGGTGATGATTAGCTGCCTTCCCTCTAGTCTTACACTGCTAAATTAGGGACGGCTAGCGCAGATAGCCCTCGTGTAGCTTTGCGCTAAATTCAAAAACAAACAATTCTAGTGCACCCATCTCCAGTGGCTTTGCAGTAAGTCTAACAGCTTATATAGCTAAAAACTGAGTTTTGATACTCTCGGTGGACAGAGCACAGATAGCCCATTGTGTAGCTTTATGCTTAAATATTTAATGTTAATGTTAATATTTAGAGAACATGTAACATGTAATATTCACATAAATAAAAAGAATCGGATTTCAAAATTATTTCAACATTTTAAGTTTTCTTAAAATTTTAGAGAGCTTTCATCTTATATCCGCCCCCCCCCAGGTGCACAGCGGTATGTCTGCGGGCTTACAGCGCTAGAAACCGGGTTTCGATACCCGTGGTGGGCTGAGCACAGATAGCCCATTCTGTAGCTTTGTGCATAATTACAAAAAACATCTTATATCCTGATGCAGATATTGGCTATGGGTTTGCATGCCAGCAGTAACACTAACGGTATGCATCAATTAATACTTTTGAACTTACGAAAAGTGTAACGTGCAAACGTGTAAAAAATGTTACATTTTTCACAGTGTATGACTATTAAAGTACTCAAGACATGTTTTGTTTTCTTTAACGTTTTGCAATCTCGTTTTAAACTGGAGTTAGAAGTCAAAATAAAATTATTTGGTTTGAATTTCGCGCAAAGCTACACGAGGACTATCTGCGCTAGCCGTCACTAAGTTAGAAGTGATAGACTAGAGGAAAGGCAGCTAGTCAATACCACCCACGGTTAATTCTTGGGCTACTCATTACCAACGAATTGGGATTGACCCTCACATAATAATGCCTCCAAGGCTGGAAGGGCGAGCATGCTCGGGGACGAGATTCGAACCCGTAAATTGCGAGTCAGGTGCCCTAACCACTAGGCCATTCCAGCCCACAACGTGTAAGAAAAGAAAGTATTTCACTAGTTTCTAAAATTGACACGTAGTTTTAATTAATATTAATTGTGTAATGACACTAAATGAGGGGGTTTTTGTTATTGTTTTTCTACACTAAGGTCATATTATATGTTTCAAAAGGTCAAGTATGGAAGTGCATGAAACCACACTTGATTGAAAAAGGGTTGATAATGTTTAAACTATAAATTACTATTATAGAAACTTGTAAAACTTCCCTGTAACATAGTAAATTAAGTAATAAATCAAACAATATTTTGTATGCTTAAATGCCAAAGATTGGCATTAACAATCTACTTTTTAAACCTCATACTGACGAGTCATTTCGCCTATCAGGTGCAAGTTTCTCACGTATGAAAGTTAAGCTAACATCACATACCAACATACATTTGATTGAATTTCTCCATTTTTTTCTCTTCGCACCGAAAGTATCGAAACTTTATTTGATAGAAAAAATATACTTAGTTTTCATGGATTTTTTTTTTCAAATTTGGTACACTGATAAACCTTTACAAGCTACAATTAGAAGTCTCTTTTGGTGTAAATATAAGACACACTTGCAAAGTTATTTGACAAAAACAGCTCAAATTTATCGACAATTTTTGCGCATGCCTACACAAAAAATAAAGTGAACTATCGGTCTAACATTTTTACTACAGCTTCACCTAAGAGTAAAAATGAACCGTATTTAGTTTTTGTCATTCAGATTAAAGACGGCTTATTTAGAGCTGCAAAATTATAGGGTAAAAGCACGTGCAGATACACGAGTACTGGTTAGGCCAAGCAAATTAGATTAGCAGTTTCTAGCTCAAGTTTTCAAAAGAATCACATGGGTGGACCGTTATTATTGATTATTTATTGCCAACTTTTCAGCACAAATTTACGCAATTTTATGAGATTATTCTAATTAAAGAGCGTTTAGCGTCACGTGATATTAGCTTAAGCAATTAGTATAAATAATGATGCTTGATACGGCTGTACCGATTGTATGGAGGGGGCGATGACAAGAAACAGTTAATCTAAATTTCATAGCGTTAGTATAAATGAAGCTATTAACATTGTTTTAGAGAGGAAAAATTACCACCCTCTGTTTTAAAGAATTTGGTTGGTTCTGTAAAGTATAGGTCTGTTTCGAATAATAGGGTTGCGATCCTAAAGCTAATGTTGGTTACTATCGAGTGTCACTTTCTTACTTGGTGTGGTTTACTGGTGTGTATTGACAAAAAGTCAAGAATTCTAATCAAAAACACCTGAGGTGTGAAAACAAGGTGCGGCCAAAAAAAGGATTGAGCGTTCGACTTAAAGGAATGAAACCAAAATCGGCGACCAAATTGGTATCTACACTTATAGCATTGATGCGAATTTTACAGGAAATAGTCATTCATTAGTTAGCCAGGCCGCATTTTCTGTTCAACTTTGGGCTTGATAGTGGGTAAAATAAAATACGCGGCCTCGTTAACTAATGAATTAATATTTGCTGTAAAATTCTTATCAATGCTATAAGTGTAGCTACCAGTTTGACCGCCAATTTTGATTTCATTCCTTTAAGCCGCACACTGAATCCTTTTTACACACCTAAGGTGTTTTTTGATTAGATTTATTATTAATTAAAATTATGATTTTAAAATTTTTAGCAGCTCTTCTGGTAGAAGTTATCATATAATGGGTTTTAAACCGCCACAACAGTAATCCTTCAGGTAATTGCTAATTCTGAACTACTAACCAGAACGGACGGCTATGTCCGATTTTGAAGCATTTAAAGTATTGCTTTTCACACGTAGAACACACCCTTAACTGAAAGTGTGAAGCTTGTTCAGTGGCATCACGGAGTGAGCCTTGGATATCCCTCTTCCACAAAGGTTTTATCCGGCTTTGTAACATTTAATAGGATTGACTTCCACACGCATAACGCACCCTCATAGAGAAAGTGCATCGCGGCACTCTAGGCCACGTACGGCCATTGGCTTTGTGAAGAAGATAAAGCGTCGGGTTCCTTTGCTTGGTCTTAGCACAGAAACTGGAATGTCTTCAATGCCAACAAAATCAAACAGGAGTCATACGAAATGTCAAATATCATGTATGTATGCATATATATATTTCCTTACAATGTAAGATTTTTGTTCTTATAAATGCTTCGTATCATTCAACAAACATAAATGTCACGCTACGTATTTCTGTTGTCTGTCACACAACAAAGATTTTACATCTTGCTTGTTAAAACAATATCCCAGCATGAAGAAAGATAATCCGCAACGAAATGCAACAGTAGTGGTAGCTAAGAGGTTAAACTTGTAAACGTTATTCTAACGAGACCTTAACCCGTGAGAAAGTGGCATGTAAAATATTTTTCTTCCAGTCACTTTAGATGTTTTACTTCTTTTTTAAGACAGTAAAATGAGAGGTCATAAATCAGAAAGGAAGTTTGCCAACGAGAACAGTATCGTACACAGAAGGCACGGTTTCCTGGGGTGCATTACAATGGCTCTAGCAGCTCAACTTTGCTATTGTTTGAGGCTTTCGATGTCCCCATCACGTCGGTATTAAACTATGTACTATTTTAAAGACAGTTTTTATAAACGCTTCAGTGAATTAGCTTGTTCCCTTTACTTCCTATTAATAAACAATTGATTTTTTTAAAGATATTTACCCTATTTTACCATGATTTTTTAAAAATATTTACCCTATTTCACCATGGTTTTTTAAAGATAATTACCCTATTTCACCATGTCTTAGCATAATTGCTCTTATACTTGCTACACACATTAGATAAATACTAACTCTCTGTAGATCTCTCCAGCCCATCTACCCCCCCCCCTCTCCCAGTAGCTCAGCGAAAAGTCTGTGCTAAAAATCTGGTTTCGATAACTGCAGTTGCCCTTCTGCTACACGTTGGATAAAACGATTAGGTCAGAGATTAAAAATTTAAGAATAATCGTCATTAATTTAAAACTATTGAGCAGAGGGATGGTAAAACCATTCAACAGCACCCGCCGCTCACGCGGCTATTCTTAATCGAATAGCGATAATGCCTCTCACACAACGGAGCGTGTTCAGCGGACTATCGCCGGCTCGAACCTTGGGCCATCCGATCACCATTTCTTGTGCGCTAAACACCAGGCCGCACTCGGCTCTTAGCATTAGCGAACTTTAAATCAACCTCATATAAGAACAATTTTGTGAGAATGACCCTTGATTTAAAAAAAATAAATAAATAGTACATGAAAAAATATACATAAAAGATATTATAAAAAACAAAAACTACAAATTTAATTTTAATAAAACAGATTTTCTTTAGCATTATTCAATGTAAGACTCAAGTCGACCAAAAATTTCAAAACTCATATAAATATTAAACATAAAAATTCTTGTTTAACGTACGTATTATGTGTTGAGGTTTTTAACTGATCTTTGAAATATTAAGAATTGAATTGGAACGTCATCTGTAAATGCAAACTGAAAATATTGACACAAGAACAGGACAAGGCAGAAAGGTAACTTAACATTAATCATATGAATAAGACAAATGTTACTGGGACTCGCTCCCCACTTGCACAGCGGGATGTCTGCAGACTTACAACGCTAGAAACCGGGTTTCTTTACCCGTGGTGGGCAGAGCACAGGTAGCCCATTGTGTAGCTTTGTGCTTGACTTCAAAACAAACGAACTTGACTGGGATTTTTTTAATCTAAAGCAATGGATACAGATCAGCTAGCTATACAAAAAAAGGGGGCTTTTTTCACTAGTAAATACAACAGAGTAGGGCTGGTGCAAATACTAAACAAACTAGGCAGTTGCCTAGGATGGCAAATATTGGGGGTGGCAAAATTTGTGTATGAACTATGAAACAACACAAATTTTGCCGGCGAAAACGATATAATAATAACACTGTCCGGGCAGACGGTTTCCACTCGTCATATTTTAGAAATAATGTATGTTATTTAAGTTATTTTAACCATTGTATTTGAATATTATGGTTTCATTAATAATTCTACTCGAATCACGAAAAGTAAAGTTTTGAATTTCAGTTTTGCCTTAGTAGCATTACCCTACGACCCTTATTACATAGTTTAATAAAAATCCGTTGACTATACCATCTATCCAGAGCTATTAAAAGCTGTAGAACAACAGATATTTACAGTTGTTTTTGTTTTGATGTAGTTCGAATAAAATCAATACATTTGGATGTTGAGTTTTTTGATAATTGCAAATTTTGCTATACAGGGAAGGGGGTAGAAAGCTTGAAGGTTTGCCTAGGTCACAAAATACCCTTGCATCATCTCTGCAACAGAATATGAGAGAACGAAAAAGACTAATAGAAATGGGAACTGTTTTACGTATTTTCCAAGCTAACAAAGTTGCCTTACAAAATATTCCTATGTATCTCAGTTGTATATACCTTTTGCTCTTCGTCCTCCTACGAGCGCAAGGTCTTTCTCCATTGCTTAAGACTTAAGACTAACGCAGGAGTTCTATAAGATATGCCAGGGGATCGGATTAAGGAAAGGTCAGATTAGTCACGCTTACAGAGTACAGCTGAGTAGTATATATATTTATACATGACTTATGAATAATTCCTTTCTCGAAGGACAAAACCAACGCGATGATAACACAATAGAGGTACATAATAAGTCATCAGGCTCGTAGCAACCAAGTCACCGTGTAAGTTAAGGAAACGAAGGTAACAATTAATAATAACCGTGTGAACATACCTCAGACGACCCAGGTAAACAAACCTTGATGTAAGGATTGTGGTAAGCCGTAGTGAAATGTGTATTCAAACTGGAACCAAAACCGAAACCTTTAAAACACATGCATCAACCAACGATGTAGAGATACAAATTGAAACAACAAAGAAGAAAGAATGACGTCCAACAACATAACACACAAGAAAATAAGCATGGTAATCTTGAAAACTCTGCTAGGATGTTAGAACACAAAAAACTTGTCGCTTAGTAACAAGAAAACATGCAGAATAATGTTTCCTTGAATAGTGTAACAACAATTATGCGAACAGTTTTATTTCTTCAAGATTCTCTCTGTATATAAAAGTAACAATGAAATTATTAAATGTTCCATAAATTTATTTCGTTTCTTTGTTGTTAAGCGCAAATGCTTCGCAATGGTCTCTCTGCGCTGTGACCACCTTAGGAATCGAGCCCCGAATTTTAGCGTTAAAAGCCCTCAGTCTTACCACTGAATCATACAAATTACTTAAGATACTCTAGGTTTAAAATGGTTTATTTCCCTGACTTGCTGAAAGTCTGATGGAATTCCGTAATTTATTCATTTCGTTTCTTTGTTGTTAAGCGCAAATGCTTCACAATGGTCTCTCTGCGCTGTGATCACCTTAGGAATCGAGCCCCGAATTTTAGCGTTAGAAGCCCTCAGTCTTACCACTGAATCATACAAATTACTTAAGATACTCTAGGTTTAAAATGGCTTATTTCCCTGACTTGCTGAAAGTCTGATCGATCCGTTGGAATTAAATAAAGAAAATGGTTTGGTTATCTGAATTTCATTAAAATATCAATCAACTAATTCGCTAGCAACTCTGGATCAGTTTTAAACTGTAGAATCAAATAATTAGACTTAGTTTTTGAATTTGTTAAAAAATATCAACGAATTATTTTTTGCGTATTAATCAAAAGATAAATAAAATAGTTAATAAATCGTCGTGGTTTGTATTAACCTTCTTGTGAAGTTTTAATATCATGCGATGTTCCACTAAACCAGAGGGAAAGCGTCTATAAAATGCCTGTCTCTCTTTTTAGCGATGAAATTAAATACGATTGCTGAGCTGTAATCAGTCCAAAGGATGCATAACGAATAAAAACCAATTCAGCTTCAGTGATATAACGAGAAAATGAAAATAAATTTTAAACGACCTTAATTGGGACCAGGTAACAAAATTAGGTTCTCTGGTTTTGCTAACAGTTCGGAGATGGGTATCAATCATATAACAAGGTTCTCTGGTGGTGTTAAAAGTGTTAAGATTACTCCTATTATATCGCTGGTAATAATCTTTATATAAAGAATAATCTCCGATTACATGTGTTTGCCGTTACTGTATATTTACTCTAGCTGAGTCGTGTTATTATCCGTAGATATCGCTTTTGTGTTTACTGTAGCGAAACGTTTTTGTTTTTAACTGTGGGTAAATTATGTTGCCTTAGTGAAAATAAAATATAATTTGGTATTATTTTTAGATATTTTTAATGAACTATTACGCATTTATACAGAAAATATTTAATTACGTGATTATTGCATACACTGTAACAAGCAAGACAAAAATAATAAAAAATCCATTGAGAAAGAAACACACAAAAAACACAAATCATCTGCAATTATGTAATGTTGTCAAGTTAGATAAAAAATATCATGTATTTTGATTCAAATTTTGGAGTGAAAAGAGTTAGTTTTATTTATGAAGTAGCACTAACAAGCAGTAAGTTCAGGGAATGAAACCCATTGTAATGAGTTAGTACCACAAACGTCTACATTTCTCAACGAGTATGACAGCGAAGTGAGCAGCTGACGTGAGTTATGTTTCATAGCAAAAAAAAATTAATCAAACTATAAAGATAATTTTGTTCAGCTTTTCCTTAGCGTGAGTAAGTACAACAAGAACTCAAAGGCAGTTTTTTATAACTAAACATTGACGTATTAATTCTGCAGCTTCAACCAAGAATATTACGAATGATTTTGATTTTGAGTCTGTATTTCAAACTACAAAAATAGTTTGCATTTTCTCACAAGCATAACTTGAACGATTTCGAGAAAACCAAAAATTTGATTGAGGGTATATTATCGAGACCAAGAGCTGCTTAGAAGAGTGGAGTTGTTTTTGTTTTTTTTTGTTTGTTGTTGTTGTTGTTATCGCAATTGCTAGTTTAAAAGTAGCCTCAGTGTAAAAATAAAATAAATTCTCATTATTTATTACACCAGAATTGATAAAGATAATAACTAATATATGTCGATAGAAACTTTCACGACAGAATAGTGATGTGATGTAGCGTTTCGGTTTAGGTTAAGTGATGTATATAACAAGGCGTTTAGGTTTAGGTTAAGTGATGTATATAACAAAGCGTTTAGGTTTAGATTAAGTGATGTATATAACAAAGCGTTTAGGTTTAGATTAAGTGATGTATATAACAAAGCGTTTAGGTTTAGATTAAGTGATGTATATAACAAAGCGTTTAGGTTTAGATTAAGTGATGTATATAACAAAGCGTTTAGGTTTAGATTAAGTGGCTAAAAATAACTACAATTTCTATCTTTCCATTTAAGAAAACCAAATCGTAGAGGATCATCAACGATATTTATGTTGTTGTTTGCCCAACAAAAGCAAACCGTAGAGGATCATCAACGATATTTATGTTGTTGTTTGCCCAACAAAAGCAAACCGTAGAGGATCACCAACGATATTTTTGTTGCTGTTTACCCAACAAAAGCAAACCGTAGAGGATCATCAACGATATTTTTGTTGCTGTTTACCCAACAAAAGCAAACCGTAGAGGATCATCAACGATATTTTTCTTGCTGTTTGCCCAACAAAACAAAACCGTAGAGGATCATCAACGATATTTATGTTGTTGCTTGCCCAACAAAACAAAACCGTAGAAGATCATCAACGATATTTATGTTGTTGCTTGCCCAACAAAACAAAACCGTAGAGGATCATCAACGATATTTATGTTGTTGTTTGCCTCTTTTTCTTTTACTTTAATACAAAATAGCTGTTTCATCTCTATTAATTAGCTCTCACGATTATTTATCGTTTCACTTGGTATATGCGAAACCGGAAAACCCTAAGGCACGTGCCACATCACGCGCTCTTCCTTTTTCCGGCGCTTCTGGCAGCTAGAGAATGTAAAACAAATTGAAAACATTGCTTTATATTGAGACGTAAAATAAAAACCAAATCTATTGTTACTTAATTTATAGTTGTCAATTCATTGATATGCTTGGAATATAAACCTGCTGAAGTGTTAAATTTAAACGTATCTAAGGATTCTTTAAAAATTGTTATATATATAGACCTAACACAAATATAAATATATTTTTGGATAATTTATAGTAATGGTTAAATTATTTAAGTAAACCAAAATATTTTAATTATAGTTAATATTATCATAGATGTTATAGACGACAATAAATATGATGTTCAAAGGTACTAAAAATTAAAGTATAATAATGAACAAAATAATACAACATTTGGAAAGTTGAAGGAAAATGTTATAAATGACAAAATTGACTGGTATGAATTAATTAGTAGTATCAGTAGTTCTAAATCATTATGTGATATCTAATATTGACTAGTATGGATCAACAAGTAGTATCAGTAGTTCTCATTGACTGGTATGGATTAACAAATAGTATCAGTAGTTCTCATTGACTGGTATAAATTAACAAGTTAGTATCAGTAGTTC
>NW_013669295.1:0-4545 GCF_000517525.1 Limulus polyphemus
TCAACACGTTTTAAAAAATCAGTTTGTTCATTCTAAATCGTCGCATCACTTTGAAAAAATCAGTTTGTTCATTCGAAATCGTCTCAACACGTTTTAAAAAATCAGTTTGTTCATTCTAAATCGTCGCACTACTAAAACAAATCAGTTTGTTCATTCTAAATCGTCGCATCACTTTAAAAAAATCAGTTTGTTCATTCTAAATCGTCGCACCACTTTTAGTATAAATCTGCAAAATTAAGTCATGATCAACTCGAAAATTAAGCATGTCATCACTCCTATACTTTAACTTAATTTAAATTATTCTTCAGTTTAAATTATTTATTTTTTTATTTTGTTTTACCATGACGGAGGATGGTTGTGATAGGATGTTAACCGAGTTCTATTCTTCCGAAAAAATATATAAATGAAATATAAATATACAAGGATTGCATGTGTATTTACAAATATTGTTTGTTTGTTTGTTTTAGAGTCAAGCCACAATGGGCTATCAGCTTTGTCCCCCCGCGTGGAATCGAACCCCGGATTTTAGCGTTGAATGTCCGTGAAATTTAACACTGTCCCATTGAGGGATATATATACAAGCAATCAAATATATTCTGCTTAGGAAAATCATTAATACAAATCAAACAATATAAAAATATTTTAAAACTTCATTGTTGTTAATTTACGACAAAAACACACATATATAAAAGGATAGATATCGGTTTCGAATCTTCAAGGAGTCTTCAGTTTCTGAAATAAGACTCTTTCTGACAAGACCTGTTTAACAATGTAAACAATGAAGGTACTTCATTGTTGCCCGGCATGGCCAGGTGGTTAAGGCGCTCAACTCGCAATCTGAGGGTCGCGGGTTCGAATCCCCGTCACACTAAACGTGTTCGCCCTTTCAGTGACGTTATAAAGTGACGGTCAATCCCACTATTCGTTGGTAAAAGAGTAGCCCAAGGGTTGGCGATGGGTGGTAATGATTAGCTGCCTTCCCTCTTGTCTTTCACTGCTGGCACAAATAGCCCTCGTGTAGCTTTGCGCGAAATTCAAAACAAACAAACTCATTGTTGTGTAGATCTTGTCAGAGAAGTTCTTATTTCAGAAACTGAAGCCTATCCTCGAAAATAATAAAACCGGTATTTATTCTTTTATATATATATAAGTGTGTGTTTGTTGTTGTTGTTTATTAGTTTTAAATTAACAATAAATATTATATACATATTATTCTAAGCTGTGATCAAAGAAATTAAGAACGTCAGTGATACAAAATTATCGAGAACATTTTGATATCAATGAATAATAAGGTATGTCTAATGTACCCGCAAATCGTGCCGGTGACGCTATTAGTCCCGAAGTGTCACTGTCCCTTGTTGTACTATACCAGACAGGAAGCCAGGAGATATCGTAGATCAAGTTCCATCTGTGCTACGAAACTCAATTAGACATATTTTGTGTAGGACGTTTCACATAGAACAAGACTATTTCTGTCAGTAATGGTATCAGCAATGCAACTGGTTTTTAAACCCATATAACTTAATTTTATTAATCTTTTTTTTTTATTTTTACTAAAGGATTGGCTAAGCTAATGGCTAACGACGAGATATAATGGATTGATTAAGATGTTCGTAATGACAATGAAAACTTTACTAGTTGGATAATTCAAACAAGAAAGAAGCGGTAAGAGAAAATTAAGTGATTATCATCAGAGCTTAGTACAATTGCTCGAGTCGCGATATACCGCTCAACTCATCCCACACTTTCAGCTATGGAGGCGTTATAATCGTGACAGTCTATCTCACTATTTGATTAAGAGGAGATGTGTATGCGGCCGGTGCTGGTGACTAAGTATCCTCTCTGTGGGAAGTATTTTTAAATTAGTAGTAGTATTGTTTGATTGTTTGTTTGAAGTTAAGCACAAAGCACAACAATGGTCTATCTTTGCTCTCCCCACCACGGGTATCGAAACCCGGTTTCTAGTGTCGTGAGTCCACAGACATAGCGTTTAATTCACATATATTGTATAAGGTGCCGTCCAAGCTACACATTATCTAATCCTCTCATTGGCTCAACGGTGAGCTTGAGGACTTGTAACGATAAAACCGAGGGTTCGATACCCGCCACGCTAAAGATAGTCTATTGTGTAGTATTGTGCTTAAAAACAAACAAACAAGCGTATTAACACGCCTTCTTGCAGAATCTTTCAAACATGTAATACCTAATATTAAGCTTAAGATAACTTTATAATAAAATAGAAACCAAAACAAAAGCTTGGTACTTGCAGGTGGTTTATTGGAAACATGTAATACCTAATATTAAGCTTAAGATAACTTTATAATGAAATAGAAAACAAAACAACAGCTGGGTACTTGCTTATAGAGATAGTGACTCACGAATGTCACGAAACGTGACATAACTCCTCTGACCTGAGGCCTAAGAAATTGGACAGCCTCAGTTTTACCAAAAACATCTCAAATAGAAACAGTATTTAACATACCGGGCTGTGGATCCAAGGTTCCGTGGTTCGCGCCCGTTAACCATTAAAAAAAAAAATCGCACTCCCCCTTTTCGGGTCGTGGGTGCGTTTTAAGAGTGACAGTCAAATCCCACTATTCAATTTGAGTAGCCCACGAATTACCGTTCCTTTAGTCTATCTCTTCCAAATTAGGAACCGCAAATAGCGCTCGAGCAGCATTGCGCGAAATTCATTATAATATCCAGCTTGCAAAAAAAAACTTAGTTAGTTTTCTTGTCTGTTTGTATAAGAAGCTTTTGTTTCCGAAAAACAAAACAAAAAAAACAGAAGCGGTTAAAGCAGCTGATTCCTAAAACCGACTGATTATTAAAGTATGAGAAAGAACATCCATAAGACATTAATCATTGTCCAGATATTATGTTTGGGGATTTTCCTGCAGCTTTTTAGCATGA
Source organism: Limulus polyphemus (assembly GCF_000517525.1). NCBI lineage: Eukaryota > Metazoa > Arthropoda > Merostomata > Xiphosura > Limulidae > Limulus > Limulus polyphemus. The sequence goes on from NW_013669295.1 coordinate 2,914, forward strand.
TATTAGATTCGGTTTCTGTCAAAGATCACAAGGTCATTGGATCGAAACGTTGATAACGCTTTCTCTCTTTCTTTCACGACATTTTAAGATATTTTTACTTTTCGTGTTTTTTACTGTTGCTTGAGATGAACCATACAAACGATTTTTTTTATTTAATTGTCTGTTACCGCGTGGACCGGGTGTGGCTTAGTGGTTAGCGTGTCGGAGGTTCAAGCAAGTACCCTGTTGTTGTTGTTCTGTTTTCTATTTCATTATAAAGTTATCTTAAGCTTAATATTAGCTATTACATGGTTCCAATAAACCAATTGCAAGTATCCCGCTGTTGTTTTGTTTTCTATTTCTTTAGAAAGTTATCTTAAGCTTAATATTAGGTATTACATGGTTCCAATAAACCACCTGCCAATATCTGGCATTCAAGTATCTCATATAACTATTGTTTTTAGGACATTTCATTTGCACTGGGTGCTGAAAATAGGCTGTTTGTTTGTTTGTTTTTTACACATATCTATCCCTCTTGGCTACTTATCAAGAATGTATTTGAACGTCGCCAAAAACTACAAAAAATTTAAAAAAGTTGTTTCCCAAACCTTTTACTGTCTAGCGTTTTATCAAATCAAAACCATTAGTTTCGTTTTGCTTTCTTTTCCTTTTCAACGATATTGGAGAAAACTATCCAAGAATTTTTATTTGTATTTGGACCACTTCTCAATAAACCTTATTCTTTATTTTGAGTTGAACTACATTTGGTAGAAAACTTGAGTGTCACGAAGCTACTAATCAAAGTTTTTTTTTAGCAAAACAAAATCAAGTAAAAACAGAATATTTCTTTGAAGGCCGGGCGTGGCCTATTGTTAGAGTTCTCGGACTGTGAATCCGATGGACCAGAGTTCGCGGCTATAAAAAAGCGCACACTTTGGAGCCATGGGTATGATATACGAGTGACAGTCAATTCAACTATTTGGTCAGACAAGGGTAGCCCAAGGACTGGCGGTGGGTGCTGTTGATTAACTGCCTTTGATATTTCTTTGAAACTAAAAGCTCTACCAGTCTCAGAACTTCACAAGACCGAATCAGGTTTCTTCCTGGTTACGGATATTTTGTTTTATTTCATTTTTGCCTAGTTAAGCTGTTTAATAATAAGTTCGATCAAGATTCGTTTTACAGTGAAATGTTATCTTACATCTGAAACAACTTACTGAATTGTAGCGAAACGATTGGCAAACTGCCACACACAGGTTAACCGTTCTTCAATAATCACACCATACGAAAATACCTAACAGGAATCCAATTGGAAAGTTGTACTAGAACCCATTTGTTTCTATAAAAATCCAGTTGAAGGCTAACTAGATTCAATAGCAATCCTATCAGGTTCCTGAAAGAATCAAATTGAAGATTAACTGGAACCAATAGCAATCCTATCAGGTTCCTGAAAGAATCCAATTGAAGGCTAACTAGATTCAATAGCAATCCTATCAGGTTCCTGAAAGAATCCAATTGAAGGCTAACTAGATTCAATAGCAATCCTATCAGGTTCCTGAAAGAATCCAATTGAAGGCTAACTGGAACCAATAGCAATCCTATCAGGTTCCTGAAAGAATCCAATTGAAGGCTAACTGGAATCAATAGCAATCC
>NW_013669295.1:5545-9385 GCF_000517525.1 Limulus polyphemus
CTGGAACCAATAGCAATCCTATGAGGTTCCTGAAAGAATCAAATTGAAGGCTAACTGGAACCAACAGCAATCCTATGAGGTTCCTGAAAGAATCCAATTGAAGGCTAACTGGAACCAATAGCAATCCCATCAGGTTCCTGAAAGAATCCAATTGAAGGTTAACTGGAACCAATAGCAATCCTATCAGGTTCCTGAAGAAATCCAATTGAAGGCTAACTGGAACCAATAGCAATCCTATCAGGTTCCTGAAAGAATCCAATTGAAGGCTAACTGGAATCAATAGCAATCCTATCAGGTTCCTGAAAGAATCAAATTGAAGATTAACTGGAACCAATAGCAATCCTATCAGGTTCCTGAAAGAATCCAATTGAATTTTACTGGAACCAATAGCAATCCATTTAGATGCTCATCAGAAAGTAATTAGATTTCAATAAGAATCAAATTGAAGGCTAAACAAAACCACAGTATTTTATTAGTGAATCTGTTTGTTTTATATTTCGCGCAAAGCTACACGAGAGCTATCTGCGCTAGCCGTCCCTAATTTAGCAGTGTAAGACTAGAGGGAAGGCAGCTATTCATCACAGCACACCGCTACTCTTGGGCTACTCTTTTACCAACGAATAGTGGGATTGACCGTCACATTATAACGCCCCCATGGCTGAAAGAGCGAGCATGTTTGGTGGGACGGGGATTCCATACCCGCGACCCGCAGATTGCGAGTCGAGAGCCCTAACCACCTGGCCATGCCGGGCTTATTTAGTGAGAACTGCTGGATTAGAGAAAGCTAAAAATAAATATCAATGTCATAAATAAAGAATACAAAATAGTTCTGAACGAAAGCCATATAATCACTAAAAACTTAGTAACATGAAATACTAAAGTAAACTATATGACAAAAATACAGGACGTTACGCTAAACCAAAACTTTAATTTCATCACTAGATAAAAACTATTATTTATAGGACATTACAACTTAGAATAAGGTGAGCTTCATCTGAAATTACTTAATGAAAAAAAAAAATTAACTTAGAAATACTTAGATACATGATCCCAATTTCAAATATACGAACACGTAAACACCAGTCGAAAATGCGTTTCAATTGGAGTCCACGGAAATAAGTGACATTACGTTGAAAAAAAAATGAAAATAGAACACAGCATTTATTAATTAGAACTGAGTAGAAGTAAAGAAGAATGCTTGAAATATCTATAACTGTTGAAGCGTCCTCTGCCCTTGACATGCCGCTATGCCACTGAAGTCCGAAACCACGGGTATCGAAACCACAATGGGCCATCTGTGCTCTGCCCGTTTGTTTGGAGTTAAGCACAAAGCTACAAACTGTTGAAGCTAACTTTTCTGTTTGAGAAAAAAACATCATCTTATATTCTTTTTCAGCGTATTTAAATCAATGGGTTTAAAAATTAACAAATCGAGTAACGTTTTAGAGTCATAACAGTTTTGATTCATATCACAATTCTATCTACAAAAATATGGACATCCTAGAAGCAACTGATAAATGTGTCTTCCAATTCGCTTTCACTCGTGTTTACTTCTCTTTTCCTATTGGACTTCATTTTCTAACTATTTTTATTTCTTGTTGCATTATTTTATTTTCCAATTGGAAGTCAGTTGAATTTTATTCCTATTCGATTTACTTTTCAATCGGAATTGAATTGGATTTTATCTTGGATATTGTTGTATGGACAATATGAATGTTAAAACATTCATAACACAGATATCGACAAGTTTTAAATCATAAAATTAATGACAAATCACGAACCAGTACATCTACTTGACGAAACACTTTATAGTCGGCCTTTTATAAGTCAAGTATGCAAATTATTTTAACAGTCAAACTAATTCTTATAAGTCAAAGAAAACGCTATTTTCTCATCAGTTTTTCAGGCAGTAATATTAAATTTCAAAAGAACGTGAATATGAAATGAGTTGAAACGACTTTAATGCTGGAACTCATTTTCTCCACCAATAAATTATATGTTCTCGAGATGTGATTGGACAAGACTGAATGTTCTTTAATTCAATATAGGAACGGAAGAAAGAATTGAGATCCTTTACAGTTTTCCCATCTCTAATACAATTATGCTGTACTCTTACGCGGTCAGACAATTCACAGACACTACTCAACTGCTAATAGTATTCATACTTCACAACAGCTAAGCGAACGACCTAAATTATGTTATAAAACTGAGCCGTCAAAAGCGGAATTAATTTTACTCTTTTTTTATCGATAATCATAGTCTTCGGAGTTCGTGTTATTAAGGATTTGAATGCCGATATAGAAAGGCTAGATAAATTAAAAATAAACAAAGAACGTGAAACCGAGCTCGCATTTCGTTGCCTTGTAACAAAATAAACGAAGCCATAAACGGATCCGGTTTCAACCGTGAATTATAAAATACCTACACGAGCGCTATCTGCTCTAACTGTCGCAAATTTGGAAGTGATAGACTACGGGGAAGGCAGCTAATTATCACCATCCACTGTCCACTCGTGGACGAATCTAATCCAACAGTGGGGTTTGACCGTCACTTTTATAACGCACCCACGACCCTAAATTGCGGAGCGCAAGTTAATTTTCGCCATTAACGGGGGAGGAGCTGGGGTGGATCATAGATTCACAGTTCGGGACACGAACAGCCGAGATATACGGTGACAGATGACAAAGATAAAGGTATACGTGTTTGTTGAATTTCGCGCAAAGCTACACGAGGGCTATCTGCGTTATTCGTCCCTAATTTTGAAGCGATAGACTGGAGGGAAGGCTGTTAGTCATCAACACCCACCGCCAACTCTTGGGCTATTCTTTTTACCAACGAATAATGGGATTAGCCGTCACATTATAACGCCCCCACGGCTAAAAGGGCGAGCATGCTCGGTGATGGGATTTGAATCCGCAACCCACAGATTTAAGTGTTTTAACCACCAAGCCTCAAATAGAAAGGATTCAATGATAATTTCACGGCATTTCACGTGCCATCCTATAAATAAGGAATATTACATTCATTCAACGAAATCATTGGGTTTTGTAAAGTACAAAATGCTTTCAAAGTGTTGTTACACTTGGTTTGAAATTATGGCCATCACTCACGAATGAATGCTATAATTTCAGTATTTTATCAAATGTAACGCGAAAAAAAAATACAAGCAATAAAAATGTAATCCCACTAGTTCTGGTTGTTTTTTTTTACATAGTTAAATATATTCGTCATTGTTCTTTTCAGACATTTTATCATTGCCTTCCATGTTGTCAAAGGCGGAGTTCTTTGAGGTCGCGGCGATACATTTCTCTTTTTTTCTTTTTTTTTTCGGTACAACCACAAAAACTTTTACACAACAATGAGCGTCACGTCAAAAACACCAACATAATTGCGTAACTATTACGTTAGACAGTGCGTAGTTTTCTGTAAGATTCATTTTTATCGTTGGTCACGCAAGGCTGGTGCTAAGGCATTAGTCATTCTTGTGTCATGTGACCGTTACAGCAGGCTTTGAGACAGAATTGTTCCGGCTAGTAAAGTTTAACACAGTTGCACAGAAAGAAAGCGTCATTATATAATTCTTATTACAATCACATAAAAAGACCAGAGAAAAAAGAACAAACCAGCAATTAAAAAACAAACCTGGTTTAGTATGCCACAAAAAACTGATGAAAGAGAGAACCGAAACGTCGATATTAATAAATCTTTTTCTTAAAGCTTTTAGTGTTTGTGTTTGTAATTAAGCACAAAGCTACACAATGGGCTATCTGTGCTCTGTCCACCACGGGTATCGAAACCCGGATTCTAGCATTGTATTGTTTGTTTGTTTGTTTGTTTTTT
>NW_013669295.1:10237-11153 GCF_000517525.1 Limulus polyphemus
ATGCCGGGCCTAGTAAGTAGGTAAGCAGGTAAGCTAGGAGTTCTTGCAATGCCAAAATATTTAGATGACAAAAAGCTTTTTTATTTGTGTGTGTTTAAATTTATTATTACTCAAATCACCAGTACAAGTAGAAGAAAAACTGTTACAAATATGGCGAATCAGTACAATATAAATTTACGAAACAAAGAAAACATTTTTATAAAAATATATTCTAGTTTAAGATTTAAAATGCTCACTGCCCTTCTATATTACACAGTGACATTTTTCCCTTCGCATGTCTAGCGTTCAAACATATTTTTAAACAAAATGTTGCAGAAAATGCTCAATTAGGGTTGGTCAATGTACAAAAAAATAACCTTCCAACTTGAGAAGAAAAACAATTATTCTGTTACCAATAAAGTTGTTTACACGTTCGACACGACTTTCAATTGTTTTTGTGAGAAAATCTATCGTCAGCTCACAGAAATGTGGAACTGAAACTGACAACGTGAAAACATGAAATGCTGTTGGTTGAGGCGTTCTATTGATAACGAAATGCTGTTGGTTGAGGCGTTCTATTGATAACGAAATACTGTTGGTTGAGGCGTTCTATTAAACACGAAATGTTGTTGCTTGAGATGCTCTATTAAACACGAAATGCTGTTGCTTGAGATGCTCTATTAAACACGAAATGCTGTTGCTTGAGATGCTCTATTAAACACGAAACGCTGTTGCTTGAGATGCTCTATTAAACACGAAATGTTGCTGCTTGAGATGCTCTATTAAACACGAAATGCTGTTGCTTGTGGCGCTCTATTAAACACGAAATGTTGTTGCTTGAGGCGCTCTATTAAACACGAAATGTTGTTGCTTGAGGCGCTCTATTAAACACGAAATGTTGTTGCTTGAGGCGCTCTATTAAACACGAAATGCTGTT
>NW_013669295.1:11939-15477 GCF_000517525.1 Limulus polyphemus
CTTAAAGACAACAGTTTAGACTCAGTATAAAGTGGTTAACCCAGTGTATATTTTTGGTATGGTTGATGACCCTTAAAGACAACAGTTTAGACTCAGTATAAAGTGGTTAACCCAGTGTATATTTTTGGTATGGTTGATGACCCTTAAAGACAACAGTTTAGACTCAGTATAAAGTGGTTAACCCAGTGTGTATTTTTGGTATGGTTGCTGACCCTTAAAGACAACAGTTTAGGCTCAGTATAAAGTGGTTAACCCAGTGTGTATTTTTGGTATGGTTGCTGACCCTTAAAGACAACAGTTTAGGCTCAGTATAAAGTGGTTAACCCAGTGTGTATTTTTGGTATGGTTGATGACCCTTAAAGACAACAGTTTAGACTCAGTATAAAGTGGTTAACCCAGTGTGTATTTTTGGTATGGTTGATGACCCTTAAATACAACAATTTAAACTCAGTATAACGTGGTTAACCCAGTGTGTATTTTTGGTATTGTTGATAACTCTTAAAGACAACAATTTAAACTCAGTATAAAGTGGTTAACCCAGTGTGTGTGTGTGTTCAGTGCTGAGGGTGAATATGTCTCTCTAATTAAATCTATTTCTTTCTTAACTGATGGCCCGGCATGGCCAGATAGTTAGGGCCCCGGCATGGCCAGGTGGTTAGGGCGCTCGACTCGCAATCTGCGGGTCTCGGGTTCGAATCCCCATCCCACCAAACATTCTCGCCCTTTTAGCCGTGGGGGGCGTTCTAACGTGACGGTCAATCACACTATTCGTTGGTAAAAGAGTAGCCCAAGAGTTGGGCACTGCTAAATTAGGGACGGCTAGCGCAGGTAGCCCTCGTGTAGCTTTGCGTAAAATTCAAAACAAACAAACAAACAAATCTTAACTGATTTAGAACATAATTATAGGAGCACATCTCAAAGGACTGGGCCGTAACTTTCTATTTTACTGTAGAAACGTAGTGTCCATTTTGAGCATAACTTCTTATTTTACTGTAGTGTCCATTTTGAGTTCCAACCTATTTTCTTTGTTAACGTTGCGTAAAGTTACATCGTACTATTTTGAAGTATTGATTTCAGAAACTAAAACTGTATCCTTGTGTCATGTCTTCATGCTCCGATGGACACTGATCTGCTCTGCTTAACGTCTTAAACGACGTTAACTGCATCGTTTTGTTCTCTCTGTCGGTATTTATTTGTGGATAAGAAAAAGGTTAGTTTCGTAGTTCCGTTCTGTTGAATGATGTATTGTCGATAATGGGGTAGAAACATAGTAGCTGAAGATTCTTTGCAATCAAATCACAGTAAGTTTTATAAATTTCCGGTATGTTTATTTAGGACATTAGACACTTCTAGTTGGTTCTTCATAGCGGGTTATTTTCATTAATGTATATGTTACTTTTAACTTGTTTTTATTCTTCTTATTTACATACTTATCTCACTTTTGACTTATCATCCTTACATAGAAGACTGTTCACTTGGGAAAACTATTGGCTGAATAAAAACGAACGGCTTATATTATTCCCTAAAAATACGGGTATGTCTTATTAGTTAATGTGCTGGACTGCGGATCATTTTATTTTTAGAGCGTTGTTATGCACTATCAAATTAAAGAGTAAAACATGGGAGGAGGTTCGAAAATATGTTTTTGTTTGTTTGTTTTTATACAACTAAAATAAGTTTTTAGAATACGACTTGAATACATATATAATATTACGTTTTTTGTTTGTTTATATATTGTTACGTCTCCGTTTGTTAATTAACTCTCCGTAAATTCGTTCTGCTGTTCTTTCCGAATATAACTTTGCGATACACTTAATCTCAATACTCGCGCTAAAACAACACTGTAACGAACGAACGTTAACTTCAACAATACCCTGTGACTGCAGTTCAATTACTCACTATCTATACACACACATTACATTGCCTCTCCGCGTCACGTTTTCTTCCTCTTATATATACCAGCCTACCCTATCTAGTAAATACTAGAGCATTCGCCAAAGTACAGGATAGTTCTAGAAACGTGGCGTCACTGTAGTCATGTGACTCGCTGACGCAACAATATATATATCGTGCAATTTTTCCACGATCTGGTCGTTAAGGCGCTCGACTCGCAATCCGAAGGTCTCGGATTCGAATCCTGTCACCTAACATGCTCCAAATTTTCAACCGAAGTGCCCCACAATTCGTTGGTGAAATAGTAGCCCAAGAGTTGGCGGTGGGTGGTGATGACTAGCTGTCTTCCCTCTAGTCTATCACTACTAAATTAGGGGACAGCTAGCGCAGATAGCTCTCGTGTAGCTTTGCGCGAAATTCAAAACAAAAATAGTAATTCTTCACGTGCTTTTATTTATTTCAAACGAGAGAAATAAATGCGGTTTCGTCCAGCCACGCACGAAGTGGATACTCTATACCACATAACACGGTTTTATTTCTTATGTATATAGTAATTATTACTACCATTGTGGCAGACCCGAAACCTACCTTGGACGAGAAGTCCCACTTCAATTTACTGAACATGATCAAATGCGGTACTTCACAATACACATAATCGCTCTAGCGCCAATAGTATACACTTAGAAATAATTGAGAGAGTGTTGTGATATATCATCTATTCATGTTCAGTCGAAAACGCTCTGTTTGCGCAGCTTCAGAAAATATCTTGACTTAATGTTTGCAAATGTTATGCTGTAAATGGCACGAGTATCATATGAGTAATGAAACAGGGAAAAAAACAGAATAAGTTTGATCTATTTTTTTATATATTGGTAGTTTCAAAATATAGGCCTAGCATTGCATTTGTGGTTATGGTGCTTGATTCGCCATCTTAGGGTCTAGGGTTCGAATCCCCATCACTGAACATGTTCGCCCTTTCCACCGTGTGGGTGTTATAACATCATGGCCAATCCCACAATTCGTTGGTAAAAAGAGTAGTCCAAGAGTTGGCGATGGCTGCCCTCCAGTCTTTCTCTGCTAAATTAGCGACAGCTAGTGCAGATAGCCCTTGTGTAGCTTCGCGCGAAATTCAAAAACAACCAAACAAGTTTCAAAATAAAGGGTATCTTATAGGATTCACGTAATCATCTCTAATTCACAGCTGCTCAACATGGGAATGGCAACGTGTAAGCTGCACTCGCCGCCTATGCAGCCACTCTTAAACGAGTACTTGTCACTATTATACCCCCATGCACATTCACACCCACTCACGTACACACACAAGTGAAAGTACGAAGCGTGTTCAACGGCAAATCGCTACTTGAACTTTGAACCTTCCTCCTCAACCAGCAGCATTTAGTGTTTAATAGAACACCTCAACCAACAGCATTTCGTTTTTAATAGAACACCTCAAGAAACAGCATTTCGTTTTAATAGAGCATCTCAAGCAGCATTTCGTGTTTAATAGAGCACCTCAAGAAACAGCATTTCGTTTTTAATAGAGCACCTCAACCAACAGCATTTCGTGTTTAATAGAGCACCTCAAGAAACAGCATTTCGTTTTTAATAGAGCACCTCAACCAACAGCATTTCGTGTTTAATAGAG
>NW_013669295.1:16497-18335 GCF_000517525.1 Limulus polyphemus
AACTGTTGTCTTTAAGGGTCATCAACAATACCAAAAATACACATTGGGTTAACCACTTTATACTGAGCCTAAACTGTTGTCTTTAAGGGTCATCAACAATACCAAAAATACACATTGGGTTAACCACTTTATACTGAGCCTAAACTGTTGTCTTTAAGGGTCATCAACAATACCAAAATACACACTGGGTTAACCACTTTATACTGAGTCTAAACTGTTGTCTTAACCCAGTGTGTATTTTTGGTATGGTTGATGACCCTTAAAGACAACAGTTTAGACTCAGTATAAAGTGGTTAACCCAGTGTGTATTTTTGGTATGGTTGATGACCCTTAAACATTCTGTATTAAAGTCATAAATCAAAATTATTTAATCATGTTTGCACACAATTCAAGAACATAAGATGAAAAAAAATGAATTAACAAATTTAAATTTATAACTTGGACGACACCTTAGGCGAGGCTCATGGGCCTAGTCAGAGACCCCTAGGATTTGAGTGTATCTGTTCTTAATTTTAAACTATTGACCAGAAGGAAAGTAGCCGGTCAGCGGCACCCCCCCCCCCCAGAATTGATTGTCGTTTTTATAACACGCCTCTGAGAGTGCGGAGAGTGGTTAACAGCATCATGGTTCGAACCTTGGACCCTGTGATCCGCAACTTGACATGCTAGCCGCTAAGTCAAGTCCAGCTCTTTTAAAGTAAGGCTCAAATTGTTGATATATACATGTTTGACAGAAGGAACAAGAAAAACGTCGACAATAAAACTGCAGACGTATCTGGGGGACATTAACAGGCTTCACCCCCTTCTTTCTTTTCTGGTTTTGTTTCTCTTGCTATAAATATTTCCGTCGAATTACAAATTAGAATACTAGCGCCCCTAGCGGAGTTTTTTTCCTGGCTATGTCACTGTTTAAAACGTACTTTTTAGCTCAACTTGAAATAACACAAAAGATGCTATGACAAAGAGAGAGAAAAAACAAAACTAAAACCCACTTGATGACGTATAACCTGAGCTTACGATAAAGGAGATAAACACCGGGGAGAAAAGGGAAGGAAATTACAGACACAAAACTATACACCACTATATCAAAGGTCTCTGAAAACAGACAGACAGACAGAGGATGTGCAAACAGCATAAAGTCAGAACAGTACTCAGAAGCTAAAAACCCAACACGATCGCATTTAATCACTTGATACACATCAAACAACCTAAAAGTCTAATGGAGAGCTGAAAGCTTAAAAGAAGTTTCCACAGATAACACACTCAGTCAACCTAGCATAGAAGTCAGTAAAACTTAGATTCCCCCTCTTGAAAGCATCCAGAAAGTTGATTTAAGATTTACCGAGATCGATCACAATCCTTTCTAACAAGTATACCAGACACGGCATGACGTACAGCCCTTATCAGTACTTCCTTGAGGCAGATTAACAGGATAGAAAACGTAGGATAGGATATAATACGTATCTAGTAATAACAAAAAACAAATTTATAAGTAGATTTAGGTGAGCTGATAGGCTATTGGCCATAAGAGCGACACCTGTGTTTTGTTTAAATTGTTAAATAAACACTTTTTATTTAATTAATCTACACAATCAATATAGGCCAAAGCTCTCTAAAACTTTGAAAAACAAACACGACATGCTTTTGTTTGTTTGTTTATCGTTAAGTGTAAAACCACACAATGGGCCATCTGTGCTCTGAAATTTGATTTTTAGAGTTATAAGTCCTTAGACTTACCAGTGGGACCACTAAAATCAGGGGTTCGATTCTCCTCGGTGGACACACAGATATCCCGGTATGGCTTTGCTATAAGAAAACACACATACACTACCGCTGAG
>NW_013669295.1:18944-21398 GCF_000517525.1 Limulus polyphemus
CCCAGAACAACACACCATAATAACAAACTATACTAAGCCTAATTCTACATCTACTTAATGATATAAATATCGTATATTCCCAGAACAACACACCATAATAACAAACTATACTAAGCCTAATTCTACATCTACTTAATGATATAAATATCGTATACTCCCAGAACAACACACCATAATAACAAACTATACTAAGCCTAATTCTACATCTACTTAATGATATAAATATCGTATACTCCCAGAACAACACACCATAATAACAAACTATACTAAGCCCAATTCTACATCTACTTAATGATATAAATATCGTATATTCCCAGAAGGCAATAAAGATCCGAGTGGAGTATCTTGATCTTATCAGACACACTTTAAGTATAAAGTAGAACTTTTTAATAAAATTATAGTTCTTTAACTTGTGTTGAATTTAGAACTTTATAATAAAATTACGGTTCTTTAACTTGTGTTGAATTTAGAACTTTATAATAAAATTACGGTTCTTTAACTTGTGTTGAATTTAGAACTTTATAATAAAATTACGGTTCTTTAACTTGTGTTGAATTTAGAACTTTATAATAAAATTACGGTTCTTTAACTTGTGTTGAATTTAGAACTTTATAATAAAATTATAGTTCTTTAACTTGTGTTGAATTTAAAACTTTATAATAAAATTATAGTTCTTTAACTTGTGTTGAATTTAGAACTTTATAATAAAATTATAGTTCTTTAACTTGTGTTGAATTTAGAACTTTATAATAAAATCATGGTTATTTTACTTGTGTTGAACAATAAGCTGATTTTATAAGGCACATCTAGCAAAATCATTCAAGGAATCATCATTGCTGTCTGCTGTTGTATAAGTGCTGTTTCACAGAAATGTAAATTTATTCCAACAAATAAGTTCAAATATTAGTTCAAGTATAGAAAAATTCACTAACTTACAAAAGAGGTGTTAATCATACTTCATTTCCCATTTCCCCGGATGGGTGAGTGATAATTTTACTTAATTACATCGCTAGAATCCGGGGTTTGATTCCATGCAGTAGACAGATCATAGATACCCCGTTGTGTAACTAAAACACGTCTAAATTCTTTCCCATATGGGTAAGCTTGTCTGCTTCTGACGCTAAAAATATGGGTTCGATAAACGCGGCGGTCACAGCAGAGACAAACAATTGTGATACTTTGCGCTTAAAAACAAACAAACGTTTCGTATGTGAAAAATCTTGACTTCAATTCACTCACTTGCTAAATCATGTACATTTAGCTTACTTCAAGTGTGCTTAGGAAGGTAGCCAACTGATGCGTTGGAAAGTGTAGTGGATGAAAAGGTGTGCCTCAAGAAAAGCATCTCCTTTCTTGTTGCTTACTTTTTAACGCATAAAAAACTGTGCTGACTACTGCTCATTGGTGCTATAGTGCTAACAACAACCTTTTTTTTTGGTGGTTAGGGGTCCAAAAAGTAGCAAAAACGCCATACTCCTCAAATGATAAATAGGTAATTTGACTAAAAGACACTTGTTTCACCGCGAGGAAAGGATCTAAAAAGCTCAGATCATTTGGAGATAAAAAGTTATCATTTTTAGCCGCGGCAAAGTGGCTCATAGAACGGCTCTGGGTTTGTTTTTTCAAGTACAAACTCTTAGCTCATAGCTCCGTCATCTCTTGAATGATTTGAGATCTAATTACAGTTTTGGACTCAGGAAGTCAGACCCTTTCGATTGATGTGTTTGATTACGCCCAAAGTCTCATAGAGTAATATACTCTAATCCTGCCTAATTAATAATTTCAATTTGAGGGTAGACTGTTGGAGATCCTGGTGAGTAATAAAATTGAATCTGGTATACGCGCGCCCCACGTTTGGTATTGTTGGCGCACAAAAATATAGCTAATAAAATTTAATTTACTCTAATCCTGACTAAAATAATTTCAAGTGCTGCGGCTATTGACGATTCCCTCTTGTATATTTCAGCATTCTGCGTTTGGCTTTAGAATGACTAATACTAATAGAGAAAAAAATATACATAAGTAATATCCTTGCGAGATAGAAATAGCCATAAATATTACTTAAGAAGCAGTAAATTTATTTTGGTTTATGTTAGACTTTTCGCGCGTACTTACATAGGGACCATCTGCGCATAACAGTCCGTGATTTTAAAATGATAAACAATATGGTGGGAAGCTAATCACGAGCACCCACCGCCAAACTCTTAAAACCGTCACATTTAACCACCTCCGGTAGCTCAGCGGTAAGTCTGAGAGCTTATCACGCGAAAATTCGGGTTTCGATTCCCACGGTGAGCACAGCAACTTTGAGCTTAACAACAACTACAAACAAACCGTTACTTTTATAGAGTACACTCAAAGTCCCCAAGTGCGAAGCGTGTTTCTGTGGGAACGGGAACCATGAATCCTCGGGTTCACAGTCCGGGCAGAGGATCACTAGGCCAAGCCCGGTCC
>NW_013669295.1:22181-23864 GCF_000517525.1 Limulus polyphemus
TCCAAATTCACGTGTCTGCCATCAGAAGATCAACCTTAGTACTGTTGTGGGTTGATAATCCAAATTCACGTGTCTGCCATCAGAAGATCAACCTTAGTACTGTTGTGGGTTGATAATCCAAATTCACATGTTTGCCATCAGAAGATCAACCTTAGTACTGTAGTGGGTTGATAATCCAAATTCATGTGTTTGCCATCAGAAAATCAACCTTAGTATTGGTGTGGGTTGATAATCCACAATCATCAGTTCGAACTTTGAAATGCTTGTAAGTGTATTTTTCTCAGTTGTCACCCCTGCACGATTCTTTACGTGTATAGGTTCCAAGTTTCGTCATTCTACGTGCAAAGTAAATATCGCTTTCCTGACCCCTCAGTAACCTGTTTGTAGCCATTCACTTGGTATGCAGGTAGGCCTAAGAAGCTATTTTCTTTGGTTACAGAAGGCGACCTTTGGGAGTTTTCCCGCAGAGATAATTGCATGCAGCTCAACGTCTGTTCCCCAGCTGAGCCAAAGAGTTGGCCGTACCTTGCTTAGTTGTTACCAGTGTGACACATCCACACGAGTTCCCACGTGGGACTTTCAACATCAAAGCTAAGCCGCTCTTATTATATTTTATTTTTACTTGTTCATACTGAACAAATGGCAAGACGTCTCACGTTCTTTCTGCGAGATAAAAACACTCACTTTTCGAGACCACGATTGGTTGTAAAATTTGATATGAAATATGGGAGAGACTCGGAGTTTGTTTTCAGGTTTGTATCATTATTTATGTATGCAGTATACAAAAAGTCGGAACTGTGAATTCGTAAGATTGTTTCTGAGACAAAATTAATGCACGTTTTGTTAAATTTTCAAACAACATTTCAAACTGTGCAATGTATTTATGAAAGACGGACTTTGTGTTGAAGAAAAGGGGATTTTTTGTTGAAGGGCAACAAATGAAAGGCAGACTTTTTTTTATTGAAAAGTATCAAAGAAAGGTAGACTTTTTTGTTGAAGAGTAGCAATGAAAGGCAAACTTCTTTGTTGAAGAGTAATAATGAAAGGCAGACTTTTTATTGAAGGGTAGCAATGAATTTTTTTTTCTTTTGTTGAAGTTTAACCCCACGAGTAAGCTAAGCAATTGCCGAGTGACTTGACATACAAGTCATTTTAGTATACCGTGACTGTGAATTATCGACTGGTTGTCGTATATACGCGATCCACACTTTTGGGGCCTTGGATGCGCTACAAGAGTGACTGTCAAAGAACACTTTTCTATCAGACAAGAATATCCCAAGAATTGGAAGGGAGGTGCTGCCGACTAGCTGTCTTCCCTCTAATTTATCAATTCAAAATTATGGGCGGCTAAACTTTATGCATAATTCCGAAACAAATAAATTAACATGAGAAGCCTTAACTGCACTGCTAAGTCTGCGCACGTGGTTATGACACTTCCACTGCACCACAAATATCTGAAGTGCTCGATCTCGCCAAACAAGCATCTCAAGGAGTCTATTTATATAGTTTCTTCTTTTTTTAACATGGGCCCGGCATGGCCAATCTGAGGGTCGCGGGTTCGAATCCCCGTCACACCAAACATGCTCGCCCTTTCAGCCCTGGTGGCCTTATTATGTGACGGTCAATCCCACTATTCGTTGGTAAAAGAGTAGCCCAAGAGTTAAACTAGCTGCCTTCCCTCTA
>NW_013669295.1:24236-28039 GCF_000517525.1 Limulus polyphemus
ATATATATATAAATATAAACATATATATATATATATCATAACACAGCCCTTGACAAGCCACAATATTGCCTAGGGCAGGCTCTGAGTCCAGGAATGTTTTAGTGACCTATAGGCTGGGTTTTGAATTATAAATAAAACGATCCTTAAGGTATTTTGAAAGATTGGTTCAACATTGAAAATGATAAATGTTTCTTCATTCAAGAGAGCTCTATCTGATAACATTAGATTCTTTTACAGCTTATAATTGTTTAGATAACGTTTAAAATAAAAACAATAGAAAAATTAATTACGAGACGTTTTCCGGCACAAACTATTCCAAAATAGCAAACAGAAGTATACAGACTGGTTGGCTTCAAGTAGTTGAACACGTGAATGTTCTCCTAACATGGCGTAGCGCTGCCCTTGGCCTAAATAACTTGAGACATTATAAAGTATCCTCCCTACTGAATTCAGATATAGTTATGTCTCTAGATATAGTTTGTCTCTATTGTTGTTTGAAAAGGTCAGCCAGTTGATGAATATTGGAAGTTATTGTCTACCTCTCACATTAATCATACAAATAATACAAAGAAAAATGTTCTGTAGGGTTAAGATCTGGGTGGGCTATTCCAAAACGTTCATAGTGTTAATTTGAAACCTGACATGGCTCCTATTCATGTAGTTTGTGGTAAGTAGTATTATCCTACCGAAACTAGTGAAGATTTGTACTTTCAACGGATCATTCCAAAACGTTTATAGTGTTAACTTGAAACCAGGTATAGCTCCTATTCATGTAGCTGAAAGAGCGAGCATGTTCGATGTGACGGGGATTCGGACCTTCGACCCACAAATTGCAAATCGAGCACCCTAACCATCAGGCCACGTATTATATATTATAATATATTATATATATCTCAGAGAGTGTACTGACACTCTCTATGGAGGAATGCAATGACAAAAAAATGGCCGCCACTATTGCAGTCTTACATAAACTCAGCTGAATTTTCTACTCAAATAACCACCATAAGGCTGATATGAAGAGCCGTTTCTTAAGTTATACCCACTTACTACTTTGACCTTATAACATCATCCCATAAGACACTTCTTCGGCCAATGACCGTCAATTAATTAATTAATAACGTGAACAGTGTGGAAGGACATTAAAAGGTGGGTAACAGAAAACATCCCCACCGCCACTATTTTTTCCGCTACCTCTTCCTACAAAGTCACCCTGACCATCGCCTAGTGTATATCATGTTTAAAGTATACATAGTGAGTTCTTCAAGCTTATACAGAACTTTTGGTGAGGTAATAATTAATACTGTAATAATATGTCATAAACTGTGTGAAAGTTAGGATTTTTCGCGCCATTTATCATAGCATCCACCCCCACATTTTTTAAGTTCATAACCCGGATAAAGGATGGGTACTTCAGCTTGTTTGAAAAAAAAAAATCACGTAAAATCTTGTTTCTCACATTCCTCTGGTTTTTGAATTCAAAATTAGCAAACAAACAAAAAAAACATGCACGGTTTAGGTGATTTTTAACTAAAAATTCAATACCTATCTCCCGTTATTTTTAGCAAACCCCACAATTCCTTCCCCGCTTGTAAAAAAAGCTAGAAACTGAAGATTAAGATTTCTGATGTTATGACGAAAATCACCATGGCCAAAATTAAATAATAAACAAAAGTTTCGTTAGAACTGGTTAAGTTATCCGAGTTTAAAAACATAATTTAAAGTCAACCACGAAGTGTCTTTAGATTTAAACTAAAGATTAACAAGTAACGTAATACCTAAATATAGGTACAGGAAGTTCTTACGTCACACAGCACGTAAACGTTTCTTTCTGCCTTGGCAGAGTTGGCAAAAGTTTCCAACTAAAAAGAAAATGAAACTTAAAAGGAGCGAGATACGTGTTCCTTTACCTGTGGTCCTGTTCTACAAAGTTAAATACTCTTTATGTGTTTACAGATCTCGTGAACCACTTTCCAGAGCTAATAATCCACGAGAAGAACGGCGGCATCATGAGAATTAGTGAAATTTTGACTTCATTTACTTCAGTTTACCAAAAACCACAGATAACGGATGAGACTAATCGTTTCTTTTCTTCTTCTTCCAAATTATATCCTGTAGAAGGTATATTAATAACAAGGCTTAATACTATAGAAGACACGCAGTAACGAGGCAAACATTTTGAATTATACAAAACTGTTCGGTTGGTTTACTACCAGTTCTTTCATTATACGGATCTTGCGTGGCCTGGGGCGCTCGACTCACAGTCAGCGGGTCGCGGGATCGAATCACGTCATCGAAAATGCTCGCTCCTTCAGCCATGGGGGCGTTATATTATTACGATCAATTCCACTACTAGTTGGTAGGGAGAAGCCCAAGAGTTGACGGTAGGTAGATGTTGACTAGCTGCCTTCCCTCGAAATTAGGAACGGCTAGCGCAGATAGCCCTCGAGTAGCTTTGCGCGAATTTCCATAAATGAAAGTTTTATTCTACAGTTAATATAGATTTAAGAACAATATAGAATACATTTTAGAGAAAAACTTTCATAAATGACAAAAAAAGGGTTGATTTATGCAAACCTCATTTCCTGTATATGTTAATAACCTTTGTGGAATAACTTCAATCCCCCCCCTCTTAGTGGTACAACGGTATGTCTGCGGACTTACAACGCTAGAAACTGGGTTTCGATATCCGTGGTGGGCAGATTGGGATTAACTTTAAGCAAACAAACAAACTTTAAATCACATTAAATCCAAATGACTTCTCTATTTACTTTCCTCGTGAGTGAGTGTTTCTTGATCCAAGTACTTTTCTGGTTGCTGTATTACTCGTTTAAAAACGACTTCCGTGATTTCCACTGAGTGAAACTCGGTAACCTTTAATTCAAAGGTAGAGAGAGGTAAGCTTTTTTTTTCTATATCAGGTACTAAAGCTGAACCGATATCATAACCTGTGACAAGTGACAACAGGTGGATATTATAGGAAATCACTGCTTTTAGAGATGGTTTTTGTTTGTCGTTAAGCACAAAGCTACCCAATGGACAATCTGTGCTCTGCGCACCACGGGTATCGAAACCCGGATTCTAGCATTGTAAGTCCACAGACATACCGCTGTGCCACTGGGGTGTATCGTTCATAGCAGATTTATGGATTATACTACATGTTTGGTTTGAATTTCGCGCAAAGCTGCACGAGGGCTATCTGCGCTAGCCTTCCCTAATTTAGCAGTGAGAGACGAGAGTGAAGATAGCCAGTCAACAACACACACCGCCAACTCTTGGGCTACTCTTTTAACAACGAATAGTGGGATTGACCGCCACATTATAACACCCCCACGGCTAAAAGGACGGGCGTGTTCGTGACGGGAATTTGAATCAGCGACCTGCAAAATGCGAGTAGCGCCCTGACCACCAGGCCATGCCAGGCTCCGTTTTTTAACGTTCTTTATATTTTGATTTAAAATCAAATCTAAAGTGTAAATGCTCTATTTATTTATCGTTGAATTATGATACTTTTAAATTAACTATCAAGTCCTATGGAGTCCTTTTTATTAAGCTACAAAACCTTAAGATGGTTTCACAAAAAGGCTTAAAAACGAACAAAGAAATAATTTTAAACGTATACAATTACATTCCACCCACCAGACGTTTCATGAGGAAACAAATGAATAAATTTGTTTATAGCAAAACTACCCTAATGTAGTCGAGTACAACGTAACTACGTCTTTTGTAGCGCTTTCTATGTATGAATTAGGCTTAATACATTTAGGCTTAACATATATATATATATATATATATATATATATATA
>NW_013669295.1:28974-32146 GCF_000517525.1 Limulus polyphemus
CTTGAAAAAAACACGGGGGTGCTTAACTTTTTTCCAGGTGTATATATATTGTTCTATGTATGAATTAGGCTTACTACATTTAGGCTTAACATATATATATGCGAATGTTTGAGTCGAACAGCAAAACAGTTTTTTTTGTGTGTGTATGTCAGTCAATAGGTATTGGCTCGCTGAAGTGTTAATAAAGCTAGGATACATTTTCTTTGCTCTCCATCCTGCAAGCAATTTTCATCTGAATGAACAAACAGTAAAAAGATTTCTATGCGGACTTTTTGTGACCTAACAAATATCGACAGACGAGGCTAAAAGCTCAAACTTTGAAGCTGCAAATATCTTATTTTGTTGGTATGAACATTTTTGAATTTGAAGTGCTGCAGTATTAGAGAAGTAGGACGGACTTTTGAAGGTGTGTTTAAACTGCACAGCAGAAAATTAATATGTCTTAAACAGATTTTATTGAAAACTCTATAACTGTAATTCACGTCATAATTTCCAACTTTACATAATTATAATGTTAGGCACCAAGATGCAGTGAATGTGCCTAAAACATTTCACAAACAATATCTCAAGAAGTGTAATATTTGCGATGAAATACTCTTACTGTAGTTTTTTTCAATCTTTTTATTAATTTGTATTAATTTGCAGATTTCGAAAAATTAAGAAGAATTAAAAAAGGAAATCTGCAGTTATCGTGGTTTTTATCACAAATCTTAACCCTATGTTTTTTGGGTTTTTTTATGCTTCGCTAGTTTTCGGTATTTAAACCATAACTTTTAGTTTGGATTGTTCTGAATTTTCTGCAAAGCTACACGAGGGTTATCTGCGCTAGCCGTCCCTAATTTAGCAGCGAAAGACTAGAGGGAAGGCAGCTAGTCATCACCACCCATCGCCAACTCTTGGGCTACTCTTTTACTAACGAATAGTGGGACTAAGCGTCACAGTATAACGCCATCATGGCTGAAAGGACGACCATATTTGGTAGGGTAATTCAACATTAGCTACTTGATGTTTTTAGAAGTTACGACTTAAAGATTTTTATCACAAATCTTAGGCCTATTGGTTATAATGCTTCGCTAGTTTCGGCATTTAAGTCGTACCTTCTAAAAACATCAAGTAGCTAATGTTGAATTACCCTACCAAATATGGTCGTCCTTTCAGCCATGGGGGCGTTATACTGTGACGCTCAATCCCACTATTCGTTAGTAAAAGAGTAGCCCAAGAGTTGACGTTAATTGCATATCCCCTCCCCCCACATTCTTCTTAATTCTTCCAATGAGAATTCAAAATCAGAGTGTGTCAAAACAGCATTTTAGATCCATCTTTTGTCTCCCACCCCCCGATGGCTCAACTTTAAGCCTGTGAGCTTATAAAACTTTGATTTGTTGTTTCGAACTCAGTGAAATCCCTAATTATATAACCGAAAGTGTGTAATAACAACTGTCGATATAAAACATATGTAGAATTCCGCTTCACTCGAATATTATATATTTTTTAAAATAATAATCATAATGAACGTTTAACAAGTTTCTGCCAACCACAGTGGCTTTGTGCTTAATTACAAACAAACAAAACAGGTTTCTAGAATGAGTTATGTGGCTATATGAATGCACGAAGTTTTTTTCTTACACGTTTAAAGAATTACAACTGATATTGACACTGACGATTTTATAAAATATTGATAACTTATTCTTGATACAACACTTAATCAAACTGTTATAAAAAAAATAAATAAACCTGAACAATTGCGCCATCTAGAGCAAACTTTACTGAGTATAGTTCAAAATATGACTTCAAAAAAATAATTACTCATAGGTCCTGCGACATTAGTGCTTCAATTGCATTTTTTAAGCGAATTTTTGGCCATGGAAATATTTTACATCATTATTATTATTATACGTGTAAATACTTTTTATTGTATTCACAGTGTCATAAGAGTAAGAGTAAGCTACCTGCTGACCCAACAACGTTTATATCGGGCCTCAGTTTATGAATCAGAAAACTCTTTTATACGAGGCCCGGCATGGCCAGATGGTTAGGGCGCTCGAGTCGCAATCTACGGATCGCAGGTTCGAACCCCCGTCAGCCGTGGGGGCGTTATAATGTGACGATCAATCCCACTATTCGTTGGTAAAATAGTAGCCCAAGAGTTGGAGATGGGTGATGATGACTAGCTGCCTTCTCTCTAATCTTACACTGCTAAATTAGGGACGGCTAGCGCAGATAGCCCTCGTGTTGCTTTGCGCGAAATTCAAAACAAACCAAACTTTTCGATATATATCATAACACCAGAAACAGGGCCGACCTTTACAACCCACGATATTGCCTAAGGCCGCCTATCTCGTGAAGCTTTGCGCGAAATTCAAATAACAACCAAACTTTTATACGAAGGCTACTCTCATCATTAGTCCTAGCTAAGATCTTAAACGTTGTGTGAGTCAGCAGGTGTTTAATCTTGGTGTTATAAATACGTAATTTTTTTTTTATTCCCCGTACCATCAATACGGGGGTTCATATTGAAGAACAAGTTATATAAAACTTGTTAACAGGCACATTCCTGTCTCCCTCGTACCGTGTTTAGCTTGAATACCTGACAAATAACACAGGAATATTGTAAACAGTACAATATACACTTAATCAAACACCACGGGCACAGCACGTGAGAAAACTTGCCAATGTTTTAAAATCAACAAGCACAGGGCGGGAAACAAGTTGTCCATATCTCAAATTTAACAGGCACATGTGTTTCAAATTCATGATAGACAGGACAAGAAGCAAGTTGTCAAAGCTGTCAGTTATTCTGAAAAATGTTTAATGAGTAACGTGCGTGATTTCGTGTGAGAACAGCGTATTATGTACAAGCATTTAATTAAAACCCAGAGAGAAAAATTACGAAGGTTGAAATAGTGAAAACTGTTGTATTCTATCTTATTAAGTGCGTTTTCTTACACTTGAATATCAGAGAAAGATTTAGGATAATACAAACTTGTTTATCACATGATGGAAAATTAAGATTCGACCGTGTAAACTAAGAACAGGACTAGTGGTGACATTATGGTATTTGATAGGTTACACAGTAGTACATAAAATACCATAATGTCACCACTACTACTGTGTAACCTATCACATAAACATTATGGTATTCAGTAGTAGTGGTGGATAGGTTACAAACATA
>NW_013669295.1:32959-44303 GCF_000517525.1 Limulus polyphemus
CACTACTACTGTGTAACCTATCACATAAAATACCATAATGTCACCACTACTACTGTGTAACCTATCACATAAAATACCATAATGTCACCACTACTACTGTGTAACCTATCACATAAAATACCATAATGTCACCACTACTACTGTGTAACCTATCACATACAATACCATAATGTCACCACTACTACTGTGTAACCTATCACATAAAATACCATAATGTCACCACTACTACTGTGTAACCTATCACATAAAGTCACCACTACTACTGTTTTGGCTTGTTTGTTTGTTTGTTTTTTTCTTTCTCAAGCGTTTCTGGTTGAATCCATTTATGCCCGTCGCATGATGCTTGACCATGACCAAAAAAAAAAAAAATGTCCCCTGGTGGGCCAGCGGGGTTCGATTCCTCTTGGTAGACACAACAGATAGCCCAATGTGGTTTTATTCTGTAATAAAACAACAACGACAAAAAATTGACATTAAGGGATTTACAGTATATATCGTAAATGTTATTAGCCGACAACTAACTAAACCAAAAAAAATATCGTTATAAGTACACATTGAAAAAATATAGACAGGTACTTTCAAAATAAATTTAGTCATTTAAAAATATGTGCCGCATGCACCTAGGGGTATCGAAACCCGATTTTTAGCATTATAAGCCCTCAGAATTACTGATGAGCCACGGGAAGAGGTGAAGGGTGTCTAAGCGCCGAGCACATTGGACTGTCTCTGCTGTTCCCACTGCAAGATATGAAACCCGAATATTAGCCTTACAAGCCCTCAAGTATACTGTTTTTTTATTTGAATGAAACACTTGCTTTAAAATGCAAATGATATGGCTTGATACATGTTTTTACCGATTAAAGAAAATATTTAACACACGTAAGTGTTTATAACGTTTCATAATTTAAAACTACATATTTGTATTCTATTTTACAGCACAGACACAATGGGCTTTTTTTATTTTATTTTAGAACACAACCACATTCGGCTACATGTCGTATCTATCGCGGGGAATCAAACCTCGGATTTTAGAATTGTAAATCACTAGACTTACTGTTGTCCCACTGGTGGGGGGGGGGGGGGGCTCAAGCAACGTATTTTTTTTTTTTTTATTTTTAGAGCACAGCCATATTGGGTTATCTGTTGTATCTGTCTCGGGGAATCAAACCCCGGATTTTAGAATTCTAAATCAGTAAACTTACCGTTGTCCCACCGGGGGACATATATAGATTTATGTACTGTATTGGAAGTAATTATAAGAAGGCGGTAGTGATAAGCATACAAAAGTCATAAACAACGAGTAATTTACCGTATTGCCCATAATTAACGTACCCTCTCTAATTAGCCCCCCACCTGGTATTTTTATAAAGTTTACCTTGTGTGAAAGCAATAGTAATCCAACATATAATCCTCTTTTATTACTGTAATTTTTATTTGAAAAAAAAAGAAAAGAAAAAAACACACACACACTTAATAGCATTGCAATCAACAAATCATAGATTAAAAATAAAATCCGGAACTGCACAAATACTATAATTAGCACCCCTTTGCAGTTTGCAACGCCCTCGGAGGCATTAATTGATCAAGTTATCACTAGTATAATACATCAATACAGAAAATACAAAAGTCAAGCAACTAAGGTGTGCAATGCTTTAATACTTTGTATTTGCTTTAAACAAAGTACGCCTTGTTTTTTTTTTTATGATCGTGAAATGTTTTTCAAAATGTCATGTTTCAATCTCCACAACTCAGCCAAATTTCTTAGTCGCTGTTTGACCATGTTCATACTGGGACTTTTTGTGGGACAAGCCATGGTTGTGAGTGTTCCTTTAACTGTGAAGATATCGTTCCACCATTCTACCATCCACGTTTGCTGCATGCTTGAAATCATTGTCTTGAGGGAACGGCATGATGAATTAAAATATGAATGTACCTGTCAGCAGTCAGGGTGCCATCAATTTTATGTAGATCACCAACACCTTAACTGAGTTGCCGTCATAAACTTGTACTAGTCCCTCCCCACCAGGCTATACTTTAGATGTTGTACATTGATTAAGATATGTTCTCCCTCCCCCAATCAAGTCACCTGTCGTCAACTGTTATCAAAGAACGCGGAATTATTCACATAAAGAAGACACGTTTTTTTCTGTTTTGCTCCTTTCACTGTTTGTGGTCTTATGCTCATTTCAACATTATGGTTTGGTTACATCTTTCCATCATCCACTGAGATGTTAACGTGTCTCATTATTTCCAAGGCAACAATCGAAGAGCAAAGTTGATGGCAAGATCTGTGTACACTCTGTCGTCGTCTATCTCGTCAGAAATATGTCCTGAAATATTTAACGCCACTTCTGAAGAGTTTCGATTTTATACCACGACGATTTCTATTATCAACAGTACCATTTTCACGTTCCCTTTTTGGATTATTGCCATCGAATGAAGTGTCCCTGACCAATCAAAACTTTAGACTGGTGTGATATTTTCTTACTGATTGCATAAAAATTAATCAGAGCGTAAACTATACTCTTCAGCAGTCTCGTTTTTGCCTTTTATAACCTTTTATCCTCACCGTCTCTATAATCATTTCCAATACTGTATCTTCACTAAATGGTTGAGCATGCATCGCCACCTCTCAGAAAGTAGTGTAATTTACTAGTAACCCTCTAATATGTATGCATATCAACTTAACGACAGAGATGAAAAATGTTGATAAGTACCTTTTTATGATAACACCAAAGACGGTTACAACGGAAATTACTGTATGCAACACAATGGCGTTAAAGTAACGCAGCTACGTAATAAATAAAAAATAAAATAAAGTTATAAAACTATATATCCAAACACACCCTAGCGGGGATTAGGAGAGGTGGAACCCTTGGGTCTAATAAATTCAATTTAATTTTAGTCAACAGCGGTTCGTTCTTTCTAAAGGTAATTATACACTTTTCAAATAACATAATATCTGAGAAGGGTTTATTTAAGCTTCAAACATTCTGAAGTATAACATCCGGTCCATTAGATGCCCAATAACAGTTAATTATATCTAACAGATGTTTTTAACGTATGCTCAGCTAATTAGAAGTTTGTTATACGTAGATAAATAAATGAAATTCTATATATAGGTTTGTACCCCCTGATTACTTGTATTTATGGTTTAAATTAACGTTTACAAAGCTTTCTTTCACATTAAAATCAAAACTTTTTACGGGTCTTTCTCTTCTTAATTATTAGCGAAACATAAAAACTTTACTCTTCCGCAAACAGTTGTAGTTTATTAAATTGTCTTGCCTAAAAAGAATCAAATGTCTGTATGGCAGTTCTGGATTCTCTCATCTTGTCTCAAAGAGAACCTTGTCTCACTAGCATATTTGTGAGTGTGCTTGTAAAGAAAGAACTTTATGTCTTTAACTAAATCGTATAACTAATTTGGGTGACACTGGTGTCAATTGTTTTCTTGAGGTCTTCGAAAATTTATGTTTCCTGTCGAGTTTTCCGTGGAGACACCACTTTAGGCTTAGTACCGCGTCTGTCATTGTAGTTTCATTTGCTAAGACTAAGTAGGCTAGGGTTGGTTTAATGATTTGTAGTTGGTTTGAGTTTCAATTTTAATAGCTTTCATTCATCAAACAGTGCGGCTGGTTATCGGTTTCATTTATATAAAACCAGCTTCATTTGGTTTAATTAATGCATTAATTAATGTAAATGAGCTGATATGCAAACAAATAAAATATATATATGGGAACGTTTTGTGACAGGCTTAAATATGTCGTTTAAATTATGCCAAATCAAAACAGATAAGAAATAAAGATACAAACAAAAAACAGCAGAATTCTGGAGAAGTACTAAAACTTTGTGAAAAGGCTTAAACAACACGTTTTTGATTTCACTTGTCGTCGAATCAAAATTCAAGTTTCGTTTGTTTGTTTCGGATATTCCTGCAAAGCTACACAATGGCTATCTGCGTTAGCCATATCTAATTTTGATCTAACATACTAGATGGAAGGCAGCTAATCAACAGCACCCACCGCTAAGTCGTGCACTACTCTGATCGGATAGTGGGATCTTTACCTTCACTCCTATAACACACCCAATTACCCAATATGCGAAGCAAGGGGAACTTAAACCATGGACCCTCAGATTCACAGTCCGGTACATGCTAACAACTAGCCCACACCCGGTCTCATAATTCAGATATATCTAACGATTATCATTCTTTCTTCCGACTGTAAGTTAGGCAATATGTGTGTAAGATATTAAAGTCTACGATGTTTGTTTGTTATGTGAATTTCGCACGCAGCTATTCAAGGGTTAAACTGCGCTAGCCCCTAATTTAGAAGTGGTAGACTAGAGGAAAGGCAGCTAGTCAACACTACCCACTATATAAGTTGGTTAATCCCTTAAAATAACACACACACACCTATATATATTGGGGATAACAAGTCCCACTTAATCTCCAGGCTAAGTACAACCAATATGTGGGCCGTGTGATACCCTTACTCCAGCATTGTGCATTACGGTATATTCGGGGGCAAGCAAATATTTATATTTAACCCCTTTTTTGGAGGATGGAGGACGGTTTTCACCTGTTTCTCGTTTCACCCTTAGTATCTACCATGCTACTGCCAGGCCTGGACCCCACCTATCAAAAGGTTTAATTTGCCTAACTTACAGCGCTGAAAGAAACTAGTAATTATATATATATATATATATTTTTTTAGATCTTTCGCGCAAAACTACACAAAGGGTTAAGTTTCGAATAGCCGTCCACAACTTCAAACTCATACACTTAAGGAAAGGCAGTTAGTCAGCAATACCCACAGGCAACTCTTGAGATACTCTCGTCTGATCGAATATGGGCCCGGAATGGCCAGGTGGTTAGGGCGCTCGACTCGCAATATGAGGGTCGCGGGTTCGAATCCCCGTCACACCAAACATGCTCGCCCTTTCAGCCGCGGAGGCGTTATAATGTGACGGTCAATCCCACTATTCGTTGGTAAAAGAGTAGCCCAAGAGTTGGCGGTGGGTGGTGATGACTAGCTGCCTTCCCTCTAGTCTTACACTGCTAAATTAGGGACGCTATCGCAGATAGCCCTCGTGTAGCTTTGCGCGAAATTCAAAAACAAATAAACAAACCTGATCGAATACTGGCATTTGACTGTCACTCTTATAAGGTACCCCGTCCGATCCCTTAGGGATTGTAACAGATGCAAAAGAGATTTGTTAGTATAATATCGTTACGTTTGTGAATGTCCTCGAGTTGAGTTTTGTTTTTTATAAATGGCGGTACGGTAATTCAGAGGTTACTCTTAGGGGAACAGCCCATGCAAGTTCGGCCTTTCTTTCCTTATATTAAGAGTAATCTCAGTTCCACGTTGAAAGCTGTATTCTCTTTAATGAGAAGTCGGTAATGTTAAGCAAAACTCGTTTTGCACCTCCTATACCGAAGTTGATAAACCGTTTTTGGTTAGAACAAATAACGAGTGAACAATAGAATATATACTATATTATATAACATCTGTCATACACCCACACGGTAAAGTTTTATACTGCACAAAAAAGTAAAAAAAAAAAAAACTTAACCGAGGGATAAAACCACAAACTAGCACTCTTAAAACTTAAGGTTTGAGAAGAGTTTTAAGAAAAATATGTTCTTCAAAATAAAAAGTATGTAAATGAGACTGGAGGAAATCTAAATAATTAATCTGTGACAAATGGAAGCAGAAAATTAACCATTCCAAGGTTTGTTTGGTTTTTCAAGAATGCTATGGCGCAGATATCTTAGCTACTTTGCGCCATAAAGCCCCAAACAAGCAACCTAAACCTCAAGGTGCTACATAAAGTTTAAGGAAAATTGAAAATCAGCAGTCATCAAATTACCCTACGACCATAAGAGATTTAAAAAAACTGCCGTTAATCTTGATGTTGTGTTTCAGGATATACACAGAGATTTAGAAGTCAGAATGACTGTTTATTTGTTTTTGAATTTCGCGCAAAGCTACACGAGGGCTATCTGCGCTAGCCGTCCCTAATTTAGCAGTGTAAGGCTAGAGGGAAGGCAGCTAGTCATCACCACCCACCGCCAACTCTTGGGCTACTCTTTTACCAACGAATAGTGGGATTGACCGTCACATCATAACGCCCCCACGGCTGAAAGGGTGAGCATGTTTGATGGGACGGAGATTCGAACCCGCGACCCGCAGATTGCAGAATGACTGATATAAATAGCGGAAGTAAGAAGTCTCATATAGGAGTATTTGAAAAAAAAAAAGACGTTCGGGGTCTCAGCAGTAGGTCTGAAGGCTTATCAAGCTAAAACTCGGGCTTCGATTCCCGTGATGGACAGATCACAGAAAAAAATCTTTCAACCATTTCAAATCTGTTCCCTCCATTTAAATCTCTTCCGTTCATTAAATTAGAAAAGAAAACAGATTTTCAGTTACATTTTCAAATGATGCAGAGCGCACGATAGTTTTGTTACACAGTAAGAGGCGGTTGAATAAAATTTACCATCTAATTATTTGTTATTTATTCGCAAACAGCCATAATAAGGGCTCGTGTGACATAATAACAATAGTTTATCACTGCTGGCACCCAAAATATGCATGATGAAGTACAATAAACATGTGATATATAAAAAGTTTGTGTACGTTTTAAAATAATTCGGTTTATTTATTTCTCTTATAGCAAGGCCACGGAGTGGAATCGAACCGCAGATTTTAGCGTTGTAAGTCAGTAGACTAACCGCTGTTCCACCGGGAGGCAAAAAGGGATTCGGATTCAGAATGTGAATTGATTAAATCCTTTAACCCAAAAGTTCAAAATTTGAAGACAGCCCTCTATATAATTATATCGTTTTTTGACCGAAAATTGTAAAACAAACATTAAAGAAAATTCGGGTGCTTTCATAAATAAATATGGGTATTAGGCCTAAAAAATATGAAAACACAACTCTTGGAAACGATAATCTCTGAATAATTTCAATAAAATAATTCAAAAGTAACATCTTATCAATTAATTATTTCAGGAAAAATTTAATAACATTTTGCAATAATAGTAAAAAAAAAAGTACATAATTGTACATTTTTTAAAAATTGACAGAAATGGGATGACAGCGGTCAGTCAGTAGACTAACGGCCTCTAAAAGTCAGGCTTCGATACCCATTGAGGGCAGAACACGGACAGCCCATTATGTAACTTTGAGCTTTACAACAACCTATATTTATTTATGTTAATAATATCCGCATAAAAACATTTTAATTAGATATATCCTCCTCTAAATGTTAAATGTTAAGAATTTTTGAAGATAATTGAAAATAAGAAACAGTACTTTTGTTACTTTACGTCTCACAAATATCACCTCGACTTCAGCTTGCTCTCATAAAAAAACGAATTGATTAGATGTGTTTAGATGTGGTTTAGTGTTAGTTATCATGTATTGCTTCTGTCAGTTTGAGAATTACCTTGCTTTTCGATTTAAACCTGGTCGAAATGCTTCATCACCTTAGACATTTGTGGGGAAAAAAAAAGTTCTGTTCATCAAGCTTTGGATTTTACGAAATTACTTACCTTCGAAACGAGTTTTAGTTGATAACAACATTCCACTGAAAATTTTAAAAGAATAGAAAATATTTAGGGTTAGGAAAAGAACTCAGTGTCACTTGTTGGTGAACTAATATATATATATATATATATATATATTTTCATTTTGTAAATTGATATGGGAGATTATCTAAAGAGCAGCTGGCACAGAAGCCTGGTTTTTATCAGACACCAGCAATCATTGGTCAGAATTCATCTCTCTTGCAGAGCAGCCACAGTGTTTGTTTACGTGTTGAGAGGCTAGATAATGAGCACGTTCGTTTTCTGTTTTTAACTAATTCCTTTCACCATATCCACTCTTGGTTGATACGGGCAATATTTGTGTAGGTCTTGATATAGTGGGTTACGTTAAACGTAATGTCCACCGTTGGTAAAGCGGTAAGTTTACGGACTTACAACGCTAAAATCCGAGGTTCGATTCACCAAGGTGGACACGACAGAGAGTTCAACGTGTCTTTGCTCTAAAACAAACTTAAACGTTATTTGGCTTATCGAAATTTGGGACAGCGGTTTGTTTACGGACTTGCAATGATAAAATCCGGGGTTCGATTCCCTGCGGTAGTGACGGCAGATAACTGAATGTGGCTTGGGCTCTAATATAAACAAACAAATTTAAACGTTATTTGAAATATTTGAGGTGCGTTCAGTTAAGTCGACATAACATTCACGATCACGGTGTCCACATTTAGAGAAGAATATTCCTTTTTCGAACTGGTGTATTTAAGTGTTTTACACTGACAAAAAAGAAACCTATCATTCTATAGGTATTTGGAGAACTTGTAGCATTCCGCCACAATTTAATTCTTCGTATTTTTAGCCGACACTAGGCTAAACAACTCTGTTCAACAATGTTCTTTTTTGTTTTGCCCACCACAAGTCTGACCCCATTGCGATTTGCGAAATTATTTGAAACTAGCAGAAACGCTGCCGTACGGGCGGCTGTTTGTACTAGTATTATTAACTCATTGAAAAAAAATTTAGAAAAACTAAACATTTTCTAAAAAAAGGGGGGTTTTCTGAGAAGTACTGCACGGGAAAAGTGTTCGGATAATGCTGATATAAACTGTAATATTTTTATATATTAAAAGTGATACTCTTTACTGGAAAAATAAGTTTTTTTTTTATAAGAACTCCATTTTTTTAGTACTATATTTACAAATTACATCAATAAAGATATAATCAAACCCTCACGTACAGTCCTGGTGAAAGTCGTGTTCTTGTTGTGAGGAGAGTAATTTTATTTAAAATTGTGTTCTATTATAAAGAAATGGTTGTTGTACATACTGTACTTATTTTTATAATTGTCTGAATCTTGAATACACAAAGTGTGAAATATTTTATGGATTTTTGATTGTTGTGTCATTCGGTAGATGGCGCCACATAGTATTTTTTTTTATTTCGGTCACATACATAGATACATATACACACGTTACGTCCATTATGGTAAGATGATGGCTAGAAAAATGATATTTGAAATTTACTGAATAAATAAATGTTGCACTTACTCAAATATACTTCTGTTTCCCTGTGTCGGCTCTTCTGTATTTTACATCCGAGAAATTACATTTCACAGTACACGCCATTTAAAAGTTTACAGATTGGCAAGAAATTCAACATTAAAGGGTTTGCTTGTTTGCCGTCAAAACGCAAAGCTGCACAATGGGCATGGCAGTCTATACTGTGCACACAGCAGAGTCGAATGTCAAATTTTAACGTTTGAAACTCTCAAGCTTGCCGCTTGGGCACCGGGGAGAAAGGAGGAAGGGACATGATTAAAGAGAATGAACAAATGAAGCCACCCACTTGATTTACCCTGCATGCCTTTCGACTGAATAAAATGTGTAAGAATCGTCTGTTTGCACACCTTTAGGCTTAACAAATATTGTGAAAGTCCCTTGTCTGCATGCCTTTCGACTGAATAAAATGTGTAAGAATCGTCTGTTTGCATACATTTAGGCTTAACAAATATTGTGAAAGTCACTTGTCTGCATACTTTCAGATTCAATAAAAATTTTGAAAATCATGTGTATACATACCCTTAGGCTTACTTTCATATACTTGTGAACATGTTTTTGCAGTATCTGTGGTGTTTTTATTTACTGGATTAACTGTCTTGTGCGAAACGATGATTAGTAATATGTTATCGTCCTCAAATGTTTTAATTTCTAAACTCGCGTGAACAAAAAGACGCGAAAGTACCATCTTATTGGAAGATTGGTATTCTTAAGGAGTTACTCCCCCATTTCATGTCTGGAGAAGACCTTTTCATAACATTTATAATGCCTAAAGTCATAAAAGCAAGTAAGTGGACTTTCAGATTATTTGTTAAGCCTAAAGGTATGCAAACACATGATTATCACAACATTAATTTATCTGTTAATAAGCTTGGCGGGAATATTTTAAAGACTTCTGGATACCAGAAATGGATGATATTTTTGTCTTCTATACTGGAACCTTCATGCAGTCCACGGAAATTCCAACGTCAGTAATATCTAATTTGTCTTAATTATACATAACTCTTTCACCGCCAGGGTCACATCTAGATTGCTACCGTGCGAGTTTCCAAACTACCCTAAGTCTACCAATTTCAAATACGTCATAAAATATTTAAAAAAAAAAAATTGTTTTGTTTTTCATTGTGTGTCTAAACATAAACTTGGCACAGAGAGAGAGAGTTTGTTAAAAATTTGGTAGTGAAAAAGAGTTTTAAAAATTAATAATATATTTGTCTGTTCATAGAGCACAACTGCAACAACCGCCTATTTTCTGAGATGAATTTTTGTTCTGCCTAAAAGTTGAGGGTCAACCATCAAAATTAAAATAACCAATGAAGTGTAGGGTTAAATTTGATTTTCGTGAAGTCATCTAGAATGTTCCAGGCCTATTTCCACAAACTTCTAGAGTTAATTAAACGTACAGTTCAGTTTTTTTCGCAGCTCCAAACACAATCAGTTTAACAGAATTATTCAAAACATTTTCTGATCACTACAATGCAGCGTAGTAGATGAAAACCATTTAAACATCCATCAAGTTCAAAGTTCAGTGTACGATTTAAGAATTTACTAATCAAAATTAATATAGTATGCAGGATCGTGTATAATACGCTCTACGCCTATACACGTGTTATTTTGCAAGTTGTAAACAATAGTAGTTATTGAAAAGTGTAAATGATAATCGAAACAAAAACTAGATAAAAATCTAAAATATAGAGTATCCGGAAATTAAGCATACAAAACTGTTTACTTATACTACTTATACTTGTTGGATTTGTTCTGAATTTTGCGCTAAGCTACACGAGAGCTATATGCGCTAGCCGTCCCTAATTTAGCAGTGTATGACTAGAAGGAAGGCAGCTAGTCATCACCACCCATCGCCAACTCTTGGGCTACTCTTTTACCAACGAATAGTGGGATTGGCCGTCACATTATAACGCCCCCACGGCTTAAAGGGCGAGCATGTTTGGTGTGATGGAGATTTGAACCCGCGACCCTCAAATTGCGAGTCGAGCGCCCTAACCACCTGGCCATGCCGGGGCCCTATCAGTTAATTAGAGAGAGAGATTCACCTTCAGCACTGAACACACACACACACACTGGGTTAACCACTTTATACCGAGTCTAAATTGTTGTCTTTAGTGGTCATCAACAATACCAAAAATACACACTGGGTTAACCACTTTATACCGAGTCTAAATTGTTGTCTTTAGTGGTCATCAACAATACCAAAAATACACACTGGGTTAACC